>NW_024061138.1:75000-127500 GCF_016432855.1 Salvelinus namaycush
CTAACATATAGACACACAGCCATGTTAACATTCATACTAACATATAGACACACAGCCATGTTAACATTCATACTAACATAGACACAGCCATGTTAACATTCATACTAACATATAGACACACAGCCTTGTTAACATTCATACTAACATATAGACACACAGCCATGTTAACATTCATACTAACATAGACACACAGCCATGTTAACATTCATACTAACATAGACACACAGCCATGTTAACATTCATACTAACATATAGACACACAGCCATGTTAACATTCATACTAACATATAGACACACAGCCATGTTAACATTCATACTAACATATAGACACAGCCATGTTAACATCCATACTAACATAGACACACAGCCATGTTAACATTCATACTAATATATAGACACACAGCCATGTTAACATTCATACTAACATAGACACACAGCCATGTTAACATTCATACTAACATAGACACACAGCCATGTTAACATTCATACTAACATATAGACACACAGCCATGTTAACATTCATACTAACATAGACACAGCCATGTTAACATTCATACTAACATAGACACACAGCCATGTTAACATTCATACTAACATATAGACACACAGCCATGTTAACATTCATACTAACATAGACACACAGCCATGTTAACATTCATACTAACATAGACACAGCCATGTTAACATTCATACTAACATATAGACACACAGCCATGTTAACATTCATACTAACATAGACACACAGCCATGTTAACATTCATACTAACATAGACACACAGCCATGTTAACATTCATACTAACATATAGACACACAGCCATGTTAACATTCATACTAACATAGACACACAGCCATGTTAACATTCATACTAACATAGACACACAGCCATGTTAACATTCATACTAACATAGACACAGCCATGTTAACATTCATACTAACATATAGACACACAGCCATGTTAACATTCATACTAACATATAGACACACAGCCATGTTAACATTCATACTAACATAGACACACAGCCATGTTAACATTCATACTAACATATAGACACACAGCCATGTTAACATTCATACTAACATATAGACACACAGCCATGTTAACATTCATACTAACATATACACACAGCCATGTTAACATTCATACTAACATAGACACACAGCCATGTTAACATTCATACTAACATAGACACACAGCCATGTTAACATTCATACTAACATATAGACACACAGCCATGTTAACATTCATACTAACATATAGACACACAGCCATGTTAACATTCATACTAACATAGACACACAGCCATGTTAACATTCATACTAACATAGACACACAGCCATGTTAACATTCATACTAACATAGAGACACACAGCCATGTTAACATTCATACTAACATATAGACACACAGCCATGTTAACATTCATACTAACATAGACACACAGCCATGTTAACATTCATACTAACATATAGACACACAGCCATGTTAACATTCATACTAACATATAGACACACAGCCATGTTAACATCCATACTAACATATAGACACACAGCCATGTTAACATTCATACTAACATATAGACACACAGCCATGTTAACATTCATACTAACAAAGACACAGCCATGTTAACATTCATACTAACATATAGACACACAGCCATGTTAACATTCATACTAACATATAGACACACAGCCATGTTAACATTCATACTAACAAAGACACAGCCATGTTAACATTCATACTAACATATAGACACACAGCCATGTTAACATTCATACTAACATATAGCCACACAGCCATGTTAACATTCATACTAACATAGACACAGCCATGTTAACATTCATACTAACATATAGACACACAGCCATGTTAACATTCATACTAACATATAGACACACAGCCATGTTAACATTCATACTAACATATAGACACACAGCCATGTTAACATTCATACTAACATATAGACACACAGCCATGTTAACATTCATACTAACATATAGACACACAGCCATGTTAACATTCATACTAACATATAGACACAGCCATGTTAACATTCATACTAACATATAGACACACAGCAATGTTAACATTCATACTAACATAGACACACAGCCATGTTAACATTCATACTAACATAGACACACAGCCATGTTAACATTCATACTAACATAGACACAGCCATGTTAACATTCATACTAACATAGACACACAGCCATGTTAACATTCATACTAACATATAGACACACAGCCATGTTAACATTCATACTAACATAGACACACAGCCATGTTAACATTCATACTAACATAGACACACAGCCATGTTAACATTCATACTAACATATAGACACACAGCCATGTTAACATTCATACTAACATATAGACACACAGCCATGTTAACATTCATACTAACATAGACACACAGCCATGTTAACATTCATACTAACATATAGACACAGCCATGTTAACATTCATACTAACATAGACACACAGCCATGTTAACATTCATACTAACATATAGACACAGCCATGTTAACATTCATACTAACATAGACACACAGCCATGTTAACATTCATACTAACATAGACACACAGCCATGTTAACATTCATACTAACAAAGACACATCCATGTTAACATTCATACTAACATAGACACACAGCCATGTTAACATTCATACTAACAAAGACACAGCCATGTTAACATCCATACTAACAAAGACACATCCATGTTAACATTCATACTAACATAGACACACAGCCATGTTAACATTCATACTAACATATAGACACACAGCCATGTTAACATTCATACTAACATATAGACAAACAGCCATGTTAACATTCATACTAACATATAGACACAGCCATGTTAACATTCATACTAAAATTGACACACAGCCATGTTAACATTCATACTAACATATAGACACACAGCCATGTTAACATTCATACTAACATATAGACACACAGCCATGTTAACATTCATACTAACATATAGACACACAGCCATGTTAACATTCATACTAACATATAGACACACAGCCATGTTAACATTCATACTAACATATAGACACACAGCCATGTTAACATTCATACTAACATATAGACACACAGCCATGTTAACATTCATACTAACATATAGACACAGCCATGTTAACATTCATACTAACATATAGACACACAGCAATGTTAACATTCATACTAACATAGACACACAGCCATGTTAACATTCATACTAACATAGACACACAGCCATGTTAACATTCATACTAACATAGACACAGCCATGTTAACATTCATACTAACATAGACACACAGCCATGTTAACATTCATACTAACATATAGACACACAGCCATGTTAACATTCATACTAACATAGACACACAGCCATGTTAACATTCATACTAACATAGACACACAGCCATGTTAACATTCATACTAACATATAGACACACAGCCATGTTAACATTCATACTAACATATAGACACACAGCCATGTTAACATTCATACTAACATAGACACACAGCCATGTTAACATTCATACTAACATATAGACACAGCCATGTTAACATTCATACTAACATAGACACACAGCCATGTTAACATTCATACTAACATATAGACACAGCCATGTTAACATTCATACTAACATAGACACACAGCCATGTTAACATTCATACTAACATAGACACACAGCCATGTTAACATTCATACTAACAAAGACACATCCATGTTAACATTCATACTAACATAGACACACAGCCATGTTAACATTCATACTAACAAAGACACAGCCATGTTAACATCCATACTAACAAAGACACATCCATGTTAACATTCATACTAACATAGACACACAGCCATGTTAACATTCATACTAACATATAGACACACAGCCATGTTAACATTCATACTAACATATAGACACACAGCCATGTTAACATTCATACTAACAAAGACACATCCATGTTAACATTCATACTAACATAGACACAGAGCCATGTTAACATTCATACTAACATATAGACACACAGCCATGTTAACATTCATACTAACATATAGACAAACAGCCATGTTAACATTCATACTAACATATAGACACAGCCATGTTAACATTCATACTAAAATTGACACACAGCCATGTTAACATTCATACTAACATATAGACACACAGCCATGTTAACATTCATACTAACATATAGACACACAGCCATGTTAACATTCATACTAACATAGACACACAGCCATGTTAACATTCATACTAACATAGACACAGCCATGTTAACATTCATACTAACATAGACACACAGCCATGTTAACATTCATACTAACATATAGACACACAGCCATGTTAACATTCATACTAACATGGACACACAGCCATGTTAACATTCATACTAACATAGACACACAGCCATGTTAACATTCATACTAACATATAGACACACAGCCATGTTAACATTCATACTAACATAGACACACAGCCATGTTAACATTCATACTAACATAGACACACAGCCATGTTAACATTCATACTAACATATAGACACACAGCCATGTTAACATTCATACTAACATATAGACACACAGCCATGTTAACATTCATACTAACATAGACACACAGCCATGTTAACATTCATACTAACATATAGACACAGCCATGTTAACATTCATACTAACATAGACACACAGCCATGTTAACATTCATACTAACATATAGACACACAGCCATGTTAACATTCATACTAACATAGACACACAGCCATGTTAACATTCATACTAACATAGACACACAGCCATGTTAACATTCATACTAACATAGACACAGCCATGTTAACATTCATACTAACATATAGACACACAGCCATGTTAACATTCATACTAACATATAGACACACAGCCATGTTAACATTCATACTAACATAGACACACAGCCATGTTAACATTCATACTAACATATAGACACACAGCCATGTTAACATTCATACTAACATATAGACACACAGCCATGTTAACATTCATACTAACATATACACACAGCCATGTTAACATTCATACTAACATAGACACACAGCCATGTTAACATTCATACTAACATAGCCACACAGCCATGTTACCATTCATACTAACATATAGACACACAGCCATGTTAACATTCATACTAACATATAGACACACAGCCATGTTAACATTCATACTAACATAGACACACAGCCATGTTAACATTCATACTAACATAGACACACAGCCATGTTAACATTCATACTAACATAGAGACACACAGCCATGTTAACATTCATACTAACATATAGACACACAGCCATGTTAACATTCATACTAACATAGACACACAGCCATGTTAACATTCATACTAACATATAGACACACAGCCATGTTAACATTCATACTAACATATAGACACACAGCCATGTTAACATCCATACTAACATATAGACACACAGCCATGTTAACATTCATACTAACATATAGACACACAGCCATGTTAACATTCATACTAACAAAGACACAGCCATGTTAACATTCATACTAACATATAGACACACAGCCATGTTAACATTCATACTAACATATAGACACACAGCCATGTTAACATTCATACTAACAAAGACACAGCCATGTTAACATTCATACTAACATATAGACACACAGCCATGTTAACATTCATACTAACATATAGCCACACAGCCATGTTAACATTCATACTAACATAGACACAGCCATGTTAACATTCATACTAACATATAGACACACAGCCATGTTAACATTCATACTAACATATAGACACACAGCCATGTTAACATTCATACTAACATATAGACACACAGCCATGTTAACATTCATACTAACATATAGACACACAGCCATGTTAACATTCATACTAACATAGACACAGCCATGTTAACATTCATACTAACATATAGACACACAGCCATGTTAACATTCATACTAACATATAGACACACAGCCATGTTAACATTCATACTAACATAGACACACAGCCATGTTAACATTCATACTAACATAGACACACAGCCATGTTAACATTCATACTAACATATAGACACACAGGCATGTTAACATTGATACTAACATATAGACACACAGCCATGTTAACATTCATACTAACATATAGACACAGCCATGTTAACATTCATACTAACATATAGACACACAGCAATGTTAACATTCATACTAACATAGACACACAGCCATGTTAACATTCATACTAACATAGACACACAGCCATGTTAACATTCATACTAACATAGACACAGCCATGTTAACATTCATACTAACATAGACACACAGCCATGTTAACATTCATACTAACATATAGACACACAGCCATGTTAACATTCATACTAACATGGACACACAGCCATGTTAACATTCATACTAACATAGACACACAGCCATGTTAACATTCATACTAACATATAGACACACAGCCATGTTAACATTCATACTAACATAGACACACAGCCATGTTAACATTCATACTAACATAGACACACAGCCATGTTAACATTCATACTAACATATAGACACACAGCCATGTTAACATTCATACTAACATATAGACACACAGCCATGTTAACATTCATACTAACATAGACACACAGCCATGTTAACATTCATACTAACATATAGACACAGCCATGTTAACATTCATACTAACATAGACACACAGCCATGTTAACATTCATACTAACATATAGACACACAGCCATGTTAACATTCATACTAACATAGACACACAGCCTTGTTAACAT
Organism: Salvelinus namaycush; assembly: GCF_016432855.1. Lineage (NCBI taxonomy): Eukaryota > Metazoa > Chordata > Actinopteri > Salmoniformes > Salmonidae > Salvelinus > Salvelinus namaycush. The sequence continues at coordinate 81,792 of NW_024061138.1, forward strand.
TCATACTAACATAGACACACAGCCATGTTAACATTCATACTAACAAAGACACATCAATGTTAACATTCATACTAACATAGACACACAGCCATGTTAACATTCATACTAACATATAGACACACAGCCATGTTAACATTCATACTAACATATAGACACACAGCCATGTTAACATTCATACTAACATAGACACACAGCCATGTTAACATTCATACTAACATAGACACACAGCCATGTTAACATTCATACTAACATAGAGACACACAGCCATGTTAACATTCATACTAACATATAGACACACAGCCATGTTAACATTCATACTAACATAGACACACAGCCATGTTAACATTCATACTAACATATAGACACACAGCCATGTTAACATTCATACTAACATATAGACACACAGCCATGTTAACATCCATACTAACATATAGACACACAGCCATGTTAACATTCATACTAACATATAGACACACAGCCATGTTAACATTCATACTAACAAAGACACAGCCATGTTAACATTCATACTAACATATAGACACACAGCCATGTTAACATTCATACTAACATATAGACACACAGCCATGTTAACATTCATACTAACAAAGACACAGCCATGTTAACATTCATACTAACATATAGACACACAGCCATGTTAACATTCATACTAACATATAGCCACACAGCCATGTTAACATTCATACTAACATAGACACAGCCATGTTAACATTCATACTAACATATAGACACACAGCCATGTTAACATTCATACTAACATATAGACACACAGCCATGTTAACATTCATACTAACATATAGACACACAGCCATGTTAACATTCATACTAACATATAGACACACAGCCATGTTAACATTCATACTAACATAGACACAGCCATGTTAACATTCATACTAACATATAGACACACAGCCTTGTTAACATTCATACTAACATATAGACACACAGCCATGTTAACATTCATACTAACATATAGACACACAGCCATGTTAACATTCATACTAACATATAGACACACAGCCATGTTAACATTCATACTAACATAGACACACAGCCATGTTAACATTCATACTAACATAGACACACAGCCATGTTAACATTCATACTAACATATAGACACACAGGCATGTTAACATTCATACTAACATATAGACACACAGCCATGTTAACATTCATACTAACATATAGACACAGCCATGTTAACATTCATACTAACATATAGACACACAGCAATGTTAACATTCATACTAACATAGACACACAGCCATGTTAACATTCATACTAACATAGACACACAGCCATGTTAACATTCATACTAACATAGACACAGCCATGTTAACATTCATACTAACATAGACACACAGCCATGTTAACATTCATACTAACATATAGACACACAGCCATGTTAACATTCATACTAACATGGACACACAGCCATGTTAACATTCATACTAACATAGACACACAGCCATGTTAACATTCATACTAACATATAGACACACAGCCATGTTAACATTCATACTAACATAGACACACAGCCATGTTAACATTCATACTAACATAGACACACAGCCATGTTAACATTCATACTAACATATAGACACACAGCCATGTTAACATTCATACTAACATATAGACACAGCCATGTTAACATTCATACTAACATAGTCACACAGCCATGTTAACATTCATACTAACATAGACACAGCCATGTTAACATTCATACTAACATAGACACACAGCCATGTTAACATTCATACTAACATATAGACACACAGCCATGTTAACATTCATACTAACATGGACACACAGCCATGTTAACATTCATACTAACATAGACACACAGCCATGTTAACATTCATACTAACATATAGACACACAGCCATGTTAACATTCATACTAACATAGACACACAGCCATGTTAACATTCATACTAACATATAGACACACAGCCATGTTAACATTCATACTAACATATAGACACACAGCCATGTTAACATTCATACTAACATAGACACACAGCCATGTTAACATTCATACTAACATATAGACACAGCCATGTTAACATTCATACTAACATAGACACACAGCCATGTTAACATTCATACTAACATAGACACACAGCCATGTTAACATTCATACTAACAAAGACACATCCATGTTAACATTCATACTAACATAGACACACAGCCATGTTAACATTCATACTAACAAAGACACAGCCATGTTAACATCCATACTAACAAAGACACATCCATGTTAACATTCATACTAACATAGACACACAGCCATGTTAACATTCATACTAACATATAGACACACAGCCATGTTAACATTCATACTAACATAGACACACAGCCATGTTAACATTCATACTAACATATAGACACAGCCATGTTAACATTCATACTAACATAGACACACAGCCATGTTAACATTCATACTAACATATAGACACAGCCATGTTAACATTCATACTAACATAGACACACAGCCATGTTAACATTCATACTAACATAGACACACAGCCATGTTAACATTCATACTAACAAAGACACATCCATGTTAACATTCATACTAACATAGACACACAGCCATGTTAACATTCATACTAACAAAGACACAGCCATGTTAACATCCATACTAACAAAGACACATCCATGTTAACATTCATACTAACATAGACACACAGCCATGTTAACATTCATACTAACATATAGACACACAGCCATGTTAACATTCATACTAACATATAGACACACAGCCATGTTAACATTCATACTAACAAAGACACATCCATGTTAACATTCATACTAACATAGACACAGAGCCATGTTAACATTCATACTAACATATAGACACACAGCCATGTTAACATTCATACTAACATATAGACAAACAGCCATGTTAACATTCATACTAACATATAGACACAGCCATGTTAACATTCATACTAACATTGACACACAGCCATGTTAACATTCATACTAACATATAGACACACAGCCATGTTAACATTCATACTAACATATAGACACACAGCCATGTTAACATTCATACTAACATATAGACACAGCCATGTTAACATTCATACTAACATAGACACACAGCCATGTTAACATTCATACTAACATAGACACAGCCATGTTAACATTCATACTAACATAGACGCACAGCCATGTTAACATTCATACTAACATATAGACACACAGCCATGTTAACATTCATACTAACATGGACACACACCCATGTTAACATTCATACTAACATAGACACACAGCCATGTTAACATTCATACTAACATATAGACACACAGCCATGTTAACATTCATACTAACATAGACACACAGCCATGTTAACATTCATACTAACATAGACACACAGCCATGTTAACATTCATACTAACATATAGACACACAGCCATGTTAACATTCATACTAACATATAGACACACAGCCATGTTAACATTCATACTAACATAGACACACAGCCATGTTAACATTCATACTAACATATAGACACAGCCATGTTAACATTCATACTAACATAGACACACAGCCATGTTAACATTCATACTAACATATAGACACAGCCATGTTAACATTCATACTAACATAGACACACAGCCATGTTAACATTCATACTAACAAAGACACATCCATGTTAACATTCATACTAACATAGACACACAGCCATGTTAACATTCATACTAACAAAGACACAGCCATGTTAACATCCATACTAACAAAGACACATCCATGTTAACATTCATACTAACATAGACACACAGCCATGTTAACATTCATACTAACATATAGACACACAGCCATGTTAACATTCATACTAACATATAGACACACAGCCATGTTAACATTCATACTAACAAAGACACATCCATGTTAACATTCATACTAACATAGACACAGAGCCATGTTAACATTCATACTAACATATAGACACACAGCCATGTTAACATTCATACTAACATATAGACACACAGCCATGTTAACATTCATACTAACATATAGACACAGCCATGTTAACATTCATACTAACAAAGACACACAGCCATGTTAACATTCATACTAACATATAGACACACAGCCATGTTAACATTCATACTAACAAAGACACAGCCATGTTAACATTCATACTAACAAAGACACAGCCATGATAACATTCATACTAACAAAGACACAGCCATGTTAACATTCATACTAACATATAGACACAGCCATGTTAACATTCATACTAACAAAGACACAGCCATGTTAACATTCATACTAACATTGACACACAGCCATGTTAACATTCATACTAACATATAGACACACAGCCATGTTAACATTCATACTAACATATAGACACAGCCATGTTAACATTCATACTAACAAAGACACACAGCCATGTTAACATTCATACTAACATATAGACACACAGCCATGTTAACATTCATACTAACAAAGACACAGCCATGTTAACATTCATACTAACAAAGACACAGCCATGATAACATTCATACTAACAAAGACACAGCCATGTTAACATTCATACTAACATATAGACACACAGCCATGTTAACATTCATACTAACAAAGACACAGCCATGTTAACATTCATACTAACAAAGACACAGCCATGTTAACATTCATACTAACAAAGACACAGCCATGTTAACATTCATACTAACATATAGACACACAGCCATGTTAACATTCATACTAACATATAGACACAGCCATGTTAACATTCATACTAACAAAGACACAGCCATGTTAGCATTCATACTAACATATAGACACAGCCATGTTAACATTCATACTAACAAAGACACAGCCATGTTAACATTCATACTAACATATAGACACACAGCCATGTTAACATTCATACTAACATAGACACACAGCCATGTTAACATTCATACTAACATATAGACACACAGCCATGTTAACATTCATACTAACATAGACACACAGCCATGTTAACATTCATACTAACAAAGACACACAGCCATGTTAACATTCATACTAATATATAGACACACAGCCATGTTAACATTCATACGAACATATAGACACACAGCCATGTTAACATTCATACTAACATATAGACACACAGCCATGTTAACATTCATACTAACATAGACACACAGCCATGTTAACATTCATACTAACAAAGACACACAGCCATGTTAACAGTCATACTAATATATAGACACACAGCCATGTTAACATTCATACTAACATATAGACACACAGCCATGTTAACATTCATACTAACAAAGACACACAGCCATGTTAACATTCATACTAACATAGACACAGCCATGTTAACATTCATACTAACATAGACACACAGCCATGTTAACATTCATACTAACATAGACACACAGCCATGTTAACATCCATACTAACACATAGACACAGCCATGTTAACATTTATAATAACATAGACACACAGCCATGTTAACATTCATACTAACATATAGACACACAGCCATGTTAACATTCATACTAACATATAGACACACAGCCATGTTAACATTCATACTAACAAAGACACACAGCCATGTTAACATTCATACTAACACATAGACACAGCCATGTTAACATTCATACTAACATATAGACACACAGCCATGTTAACATTCATACTAACATATAGACACACAGCCATGTTAACATTCATACTAACAAAGACACACAGCCATGTTAACATTCATACTAACACATAGACACAGCCATGTTAACATTCATACGAACATATAGACACACAGCCATGTTAACATTCATATTAACATATAGACACACAGCCATGTTAACATTCATACTAACATATAGACACACAGCCATGTTAACATTCATACTAACAAAGACACACAGCCATGTTAACATTCATACTAACACATAGACACAGCCATGTTAACATTCATACTAACATATAGACACACAGCCATGTTAACATTCATACTAACATATAGACACACAGCCATGTTAACATTCATACTAACAAAGACACACAGCCATGTTAACATTCATACTAACACATAGACACAGCCATGTTAACATTCATACTAACATATAGACACACAGCCATGTTAACATTCATACTAACATATAGACACACAGCCATGTTAACATTCATATTAACATATAGACACACAGCCATGTTAACATTCATACTAACATATAGACACAGCCATGTTAACATCCATACTAACATATAGACACACAGCCATGTTAACATTCATACTAACATATAGACACACAGCCATGTTAACCAGGGCCGGATTAAGGAATCATATTCCCTTTATTTATTTTATTTTCTCTCCATCCAGTGTATACATACATTGTGGGCTATTGTTTGCTACTATATAACATTTCCAGTGGCACGCTGACTCACCTAATTTCTATTTGTATTTATTAAGGATCCCTATTCGTTGCTGCCAAGGCAACAGCTACTCTTACTGGGGTTTATTATGGATCCCCATTAGTTCCTTCCAAGGCAGCAGCTACTCTTCCTGGGTTGTCACGACTTCTGCCGAAGTCGGTTCCTCTCCTTGTTCGGGCGGTGTTCGGCGGTCGACGTCACCGGTCTTCTAGCCATCGCCGATCCATTTTTCATGTTCCATTTGTTTTGTCTGGTTGTCACACTCACCTGGTTTCAATTCCCTAATTACATGCTGTATATGTTCCCTCTGTTTTCCCCCATGTCCTTGTCGGGAATTGTTTATTGTAAGTACGTGTGCTTTATGTGACTGGTGCGATACGGGTTTTTGTGCCCATGTGTGTTGTTATTTTTGTATGCCGGTAGTTATGTACATTAAACGGCTCCGGCTAGTTACCAAGTTCTGCTCTCCTGCGTTTGACTTCCATGCCACCAGTTACGCACCCCTGACATGGGGTTTATTATGGATCCCTATTAGTTCCTTCCAAAGCAGCAGCTACTTTTCCTGTGATTTATTATGGATCCCCATTAGTTCCTGCCAAGTCAGCAGCTACTCTTCCTGGGGTTTATTATGGATCTCCATTAGTTCCTGCCAAGTCAGCAGCTACTCTTCCTGGGGTTTATTATGGATCCCCATTACTTCCTCCAAGGCAGCAGCTACTCTTCCTGGGGTCCAGCAAAATTAAGGTAGTTGTGCAATTTAAAAAAAATTACAATACATTCATTACAGAATTCACAACACACTAACTGTGTGCCCTCACGCCCATACTCCACTACCAAATGTCTACAACACAAAATCCATGTGTACTTGTGTATAGTGCGTATGTTATCATGTGTGTGTTTGCATATGTCTGGGCCTATGTTTGCGTTGCTTAACAGTTCCCGCTGTTCCATAAGGTGTATATTTTATCTGTTTTTTTTCAATCTGATTCTACTGCTGGTATCAGTTACCTGATCTGGAATAGAGTTCCATGTTGTCATGGCATTATGTAGTACTGTGTGCCTCCCATAGTCTGTTCTGGACTTGTGGACTGTGAAGAGACCTCTGGTGGCATGTCTTGTGGGGTATGCATGGGTGTCTGACCTGTTTGATAGTCGTTTAAACAAACATATCGGGGCTTTCAGCATGGAAATACCTCTCACAAATACAAGTAGTGATGAAGTCAATCTCTCCTCTACTTTGAGCCAAGAGAGATTGACATGCATATTATTAATGTTATCTCTCTGTGTACATTTAAGGGCCAGCCGTGCTGCCCTGTTCTGAGCCAATTGCAATAAATCCCTCTTTGTGGCACCTGACCACACGACTGAACAGTAGTCCAGGTGTGACAAAACTAGGGCCTGTAGGACTTGCCTTGTTGATAGTGTTGTTAAGAAGGTAGAGCAGCGCTTTATTATGGACAGACTACTCACCATCTTAGCTACTGTTGTTTTGACCATGACAGTTTACAATCCAGGGTTACTCCAAGCAGTTTAGTCACCTCAACTTGCTCAAGTTCCACATTATTTATAACAAGATTTAGTTGAGGTTTAGGATTTAGTGAATAATTTGTCACAAATACAATGTTTTTAGTTTTTTTTTAAATATTTAGGACTAACTTATTCCTTGCCACCCATTTTGAAACTAACTGCAGCTCTTTGTTAAGGGTTGCAGTCATTTCAGTCGCTGTAATCGCTGACATGTATAGTGTTGAGTCATCCGCATACATACCCACACTGGCTTTACTCAAAGCCAGTGGCATGTCGTTAGTAAAGATTGAAAAAAGTAAGGGGCCTAGACAGCTGCCCTGGGGAATTCCTGATTCTACCTGGATTATGTTGGAGAGGTTTCCATTAAAGAACACCTTCTATGTTGTGTTAGACAGGTATCTCCTTATCCACAATATAGCAAGGTGTGTAAAGCCATAACACATACGTTTTCCAGCACCAGACTATGATCGATAATGTCAAAAGCCACACTGATGTCTAACAAAACAGCCCCCGCAATTTTTTTTATCAAAAATGTCTCTCAACCAAGCATCAATCATTTGTATAAGCGCTGTGCTTGTTGAATGTCCTTCTCTATAAACATGCTGAAAGTCTGTTGTCAATTTGTTTTCTGTAAAAAAGCATTGTATCTGATCCAACACTAATTTTCCCAAAAGTTTGCTAAGGGTTGGTAACAGGCTGATTGGTCGTCTATTTAAGCCAGTAATGGGGGCTTCCCTCCAGGCCTGAGGGCACACACTTTCTAGTAGTGTTGAAGATATGGCAAATAGGAGTGGCAATATTGTCCTCTAGTTGTCAGACCCCGGTGGCTTGTCATTGTTGATAGACAACAATAATTTTTTCACCTCTTCCACACTCACTTTGCTCCAGAGCGGTTTACTATCATTCTTTATGTCATTTATTTTTGTTAGTGTAGTTTCTTCTTCTTTCTATTCAGTTTAGTCACTTGATTTCTCAATTTGCAGTACGTTTGCCAATCAGTGGTGCAGCCAGACTTATTTGCCATTCGTTTTGCCTCATCCCTCATAACCATACAATGTTTCAGTTCCTCATCAATCCACGGTGATTGAAAAGTTTTTACAGCAATTTTCTTAATGTTTGCATGCTTATCAGTATCTGGGTTAACCTCTACTTCCTCAGAAACCCGGGTCCGGGAGCACCCCCACCAGTAAAAAAGCTGACTAGCATAGGCTAGCATAGCGTCACAAGTAAATAGTAGCATCTAAATATCATTAAATCACAAGTCCAAGACACCAGATGAAAGATACACATCTTGGTAATCAAGCCATCATTTCTGATTTTTAAAATGTTTTACAGGGAAGACACAATATGTAAATCTATTAGCTAACCACGTTAGCAAAAGACACCACTCCCATACTCCACCATTTTTTTTACTCCATCAGCAGCTATCACAAATTCGACCAAATAAAGATATAAATAGCCACTAACCAAGAAACAACCTCATCAGATGACAGTCTGATAACATATTTATTGTATAGCATAGGTTTTGTTAGAAAAATGTGCATATTTCAGGTATAAATCATAGTTTACCATTGCAGCCCCCATCACAACTCTCACTAAAACGACTAGAATAACTACAGAGACCATCGTGTATTAGCTAATTACTCATCATAAAACATTTCTTAAAAATACACAGCGTGCAGCAGATGAAAGACACAGATCTTGTGAATCAAGACAATATTTCAGATTTTCTAAGAGTTTTACAGCGAAAACACAATATAGCGTTATATTAGCTTAGCACAATAGCGAACATCACACCAGCATTGATTCAAGGCAAAAATAGCTATAACGTATAAACCACCAAAATATATTAATTTTTTCACTAACCTTCTCAGAATTCTTCAGATGACAGTCCTGTAACATCATATTACACAATTCATATAGAGTTTGTTTGAAAATGTGCATATTTAGCGGCACAAATCGTGCTTATACAATGAGAAAAGTAGCCAAAAGCTCAAGCAATCTGTCCGGCGCCATCTTGGAAAGCCACCTATTCTTATCGAAAACTATTCATAAACTTGACTAAAAAAATACAGGTTGGACAGCAATTGAAAGACAAATTAGTTCTTAATGCAATCGCTGAATTACATTTTTAAAATTAACGTTACTGTGCAATACAGGGTGCAATACAGGGTGCGATAACGCAAGGCTACACGGCAAATAATGGCGTCTTATGCATTTTACTTTTTCAACAGAACAACGAATTATCAGCATAAATAGTTCTTACTATTAGCTGAACTCCCATCAGAATCTTGGGAAAGGTGTCCTTTGGCCAAAAGAATCGTTGCTGGGTTGGAGAATGTTTTCTTCCACGTTGCAATTAGCAGTACACAATGGCATGCGAGAGAGAGAAACCCAACTTCATACAACGGCAGAAAATGAAATGCCCGAAAATCGCAATATACTGACATAAACTGATATAAATCGGTTTAAAATAACAAGATTATGATGTCTTTAAAGCCTATATCGAATAAAAACAGAGCCGGATATAACTAGAAGCTAAAACGGGAGCTTCTAAAACGACATCTCAATGTCCTTAGTGCGTCAGCGCGAAGAAGCAAAAGAAGGGACACCTCGATTCCAATCAATTTATAGACTTTCTGAACTGCGTAGAGACTCCATTTCAAGGCCCTCTATTCGCTGACACCCAGGGGAAGGCGTATGCAGTGCATCTCAACCAATAGAAGACAGGCAAAGTTATACACAGGTCTGAGAACAGGTTTGGAATATTTCTGCATTCTCAACTCCACATAGGGAAATTGCTCTAAGTCCAGTTCTGTTTCACTTACAGACATAATTCAAACGGTTTTAGAAACTAGAGAGTGTTTTCTATCCAATAGTAATAATAATATGCATATTGTACGAGCAAGAATTGAGTACGAGGCAGTTTAATTTGGGAACACCAAGAAAAAAATAGTGCTAACAGCTCCCCCTATTGACAAGAGGTTTTAAGCAATTTCATAAATGTGTTAAGTGCAGTGTCTGTTTGCTCCTCATTACACACCACGGACCAACAAATATTCTTTACATCAGAATCACTACAAAACATATTGTATGACCTCTTATACGCTATATTAGGCCCAGCCTTTGGAACTTTGGTTATCCTAGATATGGCTACTATATTGTGATCACTACAGCCGATGGATCTAAATACTGCTTTCAATCAATTGATCAATCAAATGTATTTATTAAGCCCTTTTACATCAGCAATTGTCACAAAGTTCTATACAGAAACCCAGCCTAAAACCCCAAACAGCAGCAATGCAGATGTAGAAGCACGGTGGCTAGGAAAAAGAATGTCAGGAACCTAGGAAGATACCTAGAGAGGGACCAAGCTCTGAGGGGTGGCCAGTCCTCTTCTGGCTGTGCTGGGTGGAGATTATAACAGTACATGGCCAAGGTGTTCAAACGTTCATAGATGACCAGTAGGGTCAAATAATAATAATCACAGTGGTTGTAGAGGGTGCAACTGGTCAGCACCTCAGGAGTAAATGTCAGTTGGCTTTTCATAGCCGATCATTCAGAGTTAGAGACAGAGGGAGTGAAAGTCGAAAACAGCAGGTCCGGGACAAGGTAGCACGTCCGGTGAACAGGTCAGGATTCCATAACCACAGGCAGAACAGTTGAAACTGGAGCAGCAGCATGACCAGGTGGACTGGGGACAGCAAGGAGTCATCAGGCCAGGTAGTCCTGAGGCATGGTCCTAGGGCTTAGGTCCTCCAAGAGAAAGAGAGAGAAAGAGAGAAAGAGAGAAAGAGAGAGAGGATTAGAGGGAGCACACTTAAATTCACACAGGACACCGGATAAGACAGGATAAATACTCCAGATATAACAGACTGACCCTAGCCCCCGACACATAAACGATTGCAGCATAATTACTGGAGACTGAGACAGGAGGGGTCGGGAGACACTGTGGCCCCGTTCGACTATATCCCCGGACATGGCCAACAAGGCAGGATATAACGCCACCCACTTTGCCAAAGCACAGGCCCCACACCACTAGAGGGATATCTTCAACCACCAACTTACTACCCTGAGACAAGGCTGAGTATAGCCCACAAAGATATCCCCCACGTCACGAACCCGAGGGGGGCGCCAACCCGGACAGGAAGATCACATCAGAGACTCAACCCACTCAAGTGATGCACCCCTCCTAGGGACGGCATGGAAGAGCACCAGTAAGCCAGTGACTCAGCCCCTGTAATAGGGCACATTTCTGCAGCATTAGGAAAGATGTGATCAATACATGTTGATGATTTCATTCCTGGGCTGTTTGTAACTACCCTGGTATGTTGACTGATAACCCGAACCAGGTTGCAGGCACTGGTTACAGGTTGAAGCTTTTTCTTGAGTGGGAAGCTTGATGAAAGCCAGTCAATATTTAAATCACCCAGAGAATATTCCTCTCTGTTGATATCACATCCATTATAATTTCACATATGTTATCCAGATACTGATTGTAAGCACTTGGTCTATAGCAGCTTCCCACCAGAATGGGCTTTAGGTGAGGCAGATGAACCTGTAGTCGTATTACTTCAACAGTATTTAACATGAGATCCTCTCTAATCTCTACAGGAATGTGGTTCAGAATATAAAGGGTCAACACCTCCACCACTGGCATTTCTGTATTTTCTGTAAATGTTATAACCTTGTATTGCTACCACTGTATCATCAAAGGTATAATCTAAGTGAGTTTCAGAGAGAGTCAGAATATGAATGTCATCTGTTACTAGCAAATTATTCATTTCATGAACCTTGTTTCTTAAGCTATATATTTTGAGCACTTTTCTGGGATGCTTGCTTGTTTTCATTGCTTTACTGGGAAGCTTAGCAGAAAAAGATATTCTCATGTTATATATATCAGTGCAGGGTGAGCTGCACACAGTGGACTTCCTACCAGGGCACACCACCTCAGTGCTAATGGCATAAATCTGGTTCATAGACTCATGATTGCCGCATACAATAGCTGTAGGATCAGCAGAGGCATTCAGTGCAGTTAGAGGGACAAACATTTGATTACTTACATTGTGTCTACCAATGCCCCTGGTATAAGGTACGTTTGCTAAAGCATTATGATGACTCAGCGACACAATGGTAGGGATTAACCGAGCTGGGCTTGGGTCATTGATAAGTCCTTGTCTCAACGCAGCCTTATAATGCTGTGAAAGGATCCAGGAACCCAAATGATTTGGGGGGATCCCATCATCCATATAAAATGTTTGTTTTTTCTTTCAAAGGTATCAACATTGTCAACAAAAGTTACACCCATTGAGCTGTAATAATCACGTAGCCAGTTATGAAGAGAAAGAATCCTGCTAAAGCATTCAATGACTCGATTCAGAGAGGGCACAGGACCATATATGGTGGGTATTTTATTAGTGTCTAGCAGAGAGTCAAACAGCTCTTTAAAATCCAGTTTAAACTTTCAGAGCTGCCTTTCATAATGTCATTAAAGCCCACATGGAGTACAATAGAATCGATGTCCATTTCCTGGCCTAGTACATTCGGGAGCAGCTTAGCAATGTAATTTACTTGAGCTCCTTCATAGAACATTGTTTTTGCACCAGGAACAGTAACATTTCTTACCATGGAACTGCCCAAAATCACGGCTGGAGAGAAGGACGAGGAAATCCGCCCACTCACACGCTTCACAGGATGGTGCAGGCCTCCGACAAAGGGAGAAGCCCCAGTCGATCCAGAGCAGGGACTGAAGGTTGCCGACGTCGGCTTCGAAATCATGGAGTGGGATTAGGCACAACAGCCGCAGACAGAGGTATAGTCATTGAGAGCGGGCTCCTGAATCCCCCTGTGGTTGGCGGATGCACTAAAGAAAAACGTATATATAATATATATTGTATACACCCCCCCCCCCAAGAAAACATGTACAGTTGAAGTCGGATGTTTACATAGGCCTTAGCCAAATACATTTAAACTCAGTTTTTCACAATTCCTGACATTTAATCCTAGTAAAAATTCCCTGTCTTAGGTCAGTTAGGATCACCACTTTATTTTAAGAATGTGAAATGTCAGAATAATAGTAGAGAGAATGATTTATTTCAGCTTTTATTTCTTTCATCACATTCCCAGTGGGTCAGAAGTTTACATACACTCAATTAGTATTTGGTAGCATTCTCTTTACATTGTTTAACTTGGGTCAAATGTTTCGGGTAGCCTTCCACAAGCTTCCCACAATAAGTTGAATTTTGGCCCATTCCTCCTGACAGAGCTGGGGTAACTGAGTCAGGTTTGTAGGCCTCCTTGCTCGCACACGCTTTTTCAGTTCTGCCCACAAATGTTCTGTAGGATTGAGGTCAGGGCTTTGTGATGGCCACTCCAATACCTTGACTTAAGCCATTTTGCCACAACTTTTGAAATATGCTTGGGGTCATTGTCCATTTGGAAGACCCATTTGCGACCAAGCCTCAACTTCCTGACTGATGTCTTGAGATGTTGCTTCAATACATCCACATAATTTTCCTCCCTCATGATGCCATCTATTTTGTAAAGTGCACCAGTTCCTCCTGCAGCAGGCACCCCCACAACATGATGCTGCCACTCTCGTGCTTCACAGTTGGGATGGTGTTCTTCAGCTTGCAAGTCTCCCCCTTTGACCGCCAAACATAACAATGGTCATTATGGCCAAACAGTTCTATTTTTGTTTCATCAGACCAGAGGACATTTCTCCAAAAAGAACGATCTTTGTCCCCATGTGCAGTTGCAAACCGTAGTCTGGCTTTTTTATGGCGGTTTTGGAGCAGTGAGCGGCCTTTCAGGTTATGTCGATATAGGACTCGTTTTACTGTGGATACAGATACTTTTGTACCTCTTTCCTCCAGCATCTTCACAAGGTCCTTTTCTGTTGTTCTGGGATTGATTTGCACAAAGTATGTACAAAGTATGTACAAACATACAAAGTATGTTCATCTCTAGGAGACAGAATGCGTCTCCTTCCTGAGCAGTATGACGGCTGCGTGATCCCATGGTGTTTATACTTGCGTACTATTGTTTGTACAGATGAACGTGGTACTGTCCGGCGTTTGGAAATTGCTCTCAAGGATGAACCAGACTGGTAGAGGTCTACAATTTTTTTCTGAGACTGATTTCTTTAGATGTTCCCATGATGTCAAGCCAATAGGCACTGAGTTTGAAAGTAGGCCTTGAAATACATCCACAGGTACACCTCCAATTGACTCAAATTATGTCAATTAGCCTATCAGAAGCTTCAAAAGCCATAACATCATTTTCTGTAATTTTCCAAGCTGTTTAAAGGCACAGTCAACTTAGTGTATGTAAACTTCTGACCCATAAGTGAAATAATCTGTCTGTAAACAACTGTTGGAAAAATTACTTGTGTCATGCACAAAGTAGATGTCCTAACTGACTTGCCAAAACTATAGTTTGTTAACAAAAAAATTGTGGAGTGGTTGAAAGAAGAGTTTTAATGACTCCAACCTAAGTGTATGTAAACTTCCGACTTCAACTGAAATTGTTTTGCTGCTTCTTGGGGTCCCCACGGGCCTGCTCAATGTGAGCAAGACAAAAGAGCTGATCGTGAACTACAGGAAAAGGTGGCCCGAACAGGCCCCCCATTAACATTGATGGGGCTGTATTGTAGTGGGTTGAGAGTTTCCAGTTCCTTGGTGTCCACATCACCAACAAACTATCATGGGCCAAACACACCAAGACAGTCCTTAAGAGGGAACGACAAAACCTTTTCCCCCTCAGGAGACTGAAAAGATTTGGCATGGGTCCCCAGATCCTCAAAAAGTTATACATCTGCACCATCGAGAGCATCCTGACCGGTTGCATCACTGCCTGGTATGGCAACTGATCGACATCTGACATCTGAAGTTTGTGGAAATGTGAAAGAATGTAGGAGAATATCACACAATAGATCTGGTAAAAGATAATACAAAGAAAAACCAACCGTTCTTTTGTATTTTTTTGTATCATCATATTTGAAATGCAAGAGAAAGGCCACAATGTATTATTCCAGCCCAGTTGCAATTTAGCTTTTGGCCACTAGATGGCAACTGTGTATGTGCAAAGTTTTAGACTGATCCAATGAACCATTGCATTTCTAATCGAAATTGTGTATTAAGACTGCCCAAATGTGCCTAATTTGTTTATTAATAACTTTTCATGTTCAAATTTGTGCACTCTCCTCAAACAATAGCATGGTATTGTACTGTAACAGCTACTGTAAATTGGACAGTGCAGTTAGATTAACAATAATTTAAGCTTTCTGCCAATATCAGATATGTCTATGTCCTGGGAAATGTTCTTGTTACTTACAACCTCATGCTAATTGTATTAGCCTACGTTAGCTCAACCGTCCCGTGGAAGGGACACCGATCCGGAAGAAGATTCTACCCCCCAAGCCATAAGACTGCTTAAAAAATGTATCAAATGGCCACCGGACTATTTACATTGACAATTGAAGTAGAAGTCTAAGTATTGTTGTTATTATTTTACTCCAATTAGACAAGGGATGGTAGGGCTAGGAGAAAATAATAAAGTACAACATATTTTCGAGTATATTTATGGGGGATTGGAAATGATTATTATATTATTATTATTACTATTATATTGCTAGAACCCTATAACCCTAGAATCTATCTGCAATATAACATCAGTTCGTCAAATTTCTGCCCTGCTAGAGCTGCCCCCGTTCAACTGTAAGTGCTGTTATTGTGAAGTGGAAACGTCTAGGAGCAACAACGGCTCAACCGCAAACTGGTAGACCACACCAGCTAACAGAACGAGACCGCCGAGTGATGAAGCGGGTAGCGTGTAAAAATCGTCTGACCTCGGTTGCAACACTCACTACCGAGTTCCAAACTGCCTCTGGAAGCAACGTCAGCACAAGAACTGTTCACCGCCATTGGACTCTGGAGCAGTGGAAATGCATTCTCTGGAGTGATGAATCACGCTTCACTATCTGGCATTCTGACGCACGAATCTGGGTTTGGCGGATGCCAGGAGAACGCTACCTGCCCGAATGCATAGTGCCAACTGTCAAGTTTGGTGGAGGAGGAATAATGGTCTGGGGCTGTTTTCATGGTTCAGGTTAGGCCCCTTAGTTCCAGTGAAGGGGAATCTTAATACTACAGCATACAATGACATTCTAGACAACTCTCTGCTTCCAACTTTGTAGCAACAGTTTGGGGAAGGCTATTTTCTGTTTCAGCATGACAATGGCCCCTGTGCACAAAGCGAGGTCCATACAGAAATGGTTTGTTGAGATCAGTGTCGAAGAACTCGACTGACCTGCGCAGAACCTTGACCTCAACCCCATCTAACACCTTTGGGATGATTTGGAACGCCGATTGCGAGCCAGGCCTAATCGCCCAACACCAGTGCCCGACCTCACTAATGTGGCTGAATGGAAGCAAGTCCCCCGCAGCAATGTTCCAACATCTAGTGGAAAACCTTCCCAGAAGAGTGGAAGCTGTTATAGCAGCAAAGGGGGGAACAACTCCATGTTTAATGCCTATGATTTTGGAATGAGATGTTGGAAGAGCAGGTGTCCACATACATTTGGTCATTTATTGTACTCACAAATCCTCACTCCAATGCACAAACATACATGCATTTACACATAAACAGATGCAAATTCATCTGTAACCTTGCAAACACACTTTGATGTTGCAATATAAACACTCCAACCACTAAGCTCCAACACAGACATACACAAACAATCATACAAATATGCATGTTCACATATGCTCAAAGACACACACACACACACACACACACACACACACACACACACACACACACACACACACACACACACACACACACACACACACACACACACACACACACACACACACTGTTCGTTAAATGATATGCTTCTACATCTCTCGTACCATGAATTATAGAGGTATCTCAAGCATTGTATCTGATCCAACACTAATTTTCCCAAAAGTTTGCTAAGGGTTGGTAACAGGCTGATTGGTCGTCTATTTAAGCCAGTAATGGGGGCTTCCCTCCAGGCCTGAGGGCACACACTTTCTAGTAGTGTTGAAGATATGGCAAATAGGAGTGGCAATATTGTCCTCTAGTTGTCAGACCCCGGTGGCTTGTCATTGTTGATAGACAACAATAATTTTTTCACCTCTTCCACACTCACTTTGCTCCAGAGCGGTTTACTATCATTCTTTATGTCATTTATTTTTGTTAGTGTAGTTTCTTCTTCTTTCTATTCAGTTTAGTCACTTGATTTCTCAATTTGCAGTACGTTTGCCAATCAGTGGTGCAGCCAGACTTATTTGCCATTCGTTTTGCCTCATCCCTCATAACCATACAATGTTTCAGTTCCTCATCAATCCACGGTGATTGAAAAGTTTTTACAGCAATTTTCTTAATGTTTGCATGCTTATCAGTATCTGGGTTAACCTCTACTTCCTCAGAAACCCGGGTCCGGGAGCACCCCCACCAGTAAAAAAGCTGACTAGCATAGGCTAGCATAGCGTCACAAGTAAATAGTAGCATCTAAATATCATTAAATCACAAGTCCAAGACACCAGATGAAAGATACACATCTTGGTAATCAAGCCATCATTTCTGATTTTTAAAATGTTTTACAGGGAAGACACAATATGTAAATCTATTAGCTAACCACGTTAGCAAAAGACACCACTCCCATACTCCACCATTTTTTTTACTCCATCAGCAGCTATCACAAATTCGACCAAATAAAGATATAAATAGCCACTAACCAAGAAACAACCTCATCAGATGACAGTCTGATAACATATTTATTGTATAGCATAGGTTTTGTTAGAAAAATGTGCATATTTCAGGTATAAATCATAGTTTACCATTGCAGCCCCCATCACAACTCTCACTAAAACGACTAGAATAACTACAGAGACCATCGTGTATTAGCTAATTACTCATCATAAAACATTTCTTAAAAATACACAGCGTGCAGCAGATGAAAGACACAGATCTTGTGAATCAAGACAATATTTCAGATTTTCTAAGAGTTTTACAGCGAAAACACAATATAGCGTTATATTAGCTTAGCACAATAGCGAACATCACACCAGCATTGATTCAAGGCAAAAATAGCTATAACGTATAAACCACCAAAATATATTAATTTTTTCACTAACCTTCTCAGAATTCTTCAGATGACAGTCCTGTAACATCATATTACACAATTCATATAGAGTTTGTTTGAAAATGTGCATATTTAGCGGCACAAATCGTGCTTATACAATGAGAAAAGTAGCCAAAAGCTCAAGCAATCTGTCCGGCGCCATCTTGGAAAGCCACCTATTCTTATCGAAAACTATTCATAAACTTGACTAAAAAAATACAGGTTGGACAGCAATTGAAAGACAAATTAGTTCTTAATGCAATCGCTGAATTACATTTTTAAAATTAACGTTACTGTGCAATACAGGGTGCAATACAGGGTGCGATAACGCAAGGCTACACGGCAAATAATGGCGTCTTATGCATTTTACTTTTTCAACAGAACAACGAATTATCAGCATAAATAGTTCTTACTATTAGCTGAACTCCCATCAGAATCTTGGGAAAGGTGTCCTTTGGCCAAAAGAATCGTTGCTGGGTTGGAGAATGTTTTCTTCCACGTTGCAATTAGCAGTACACAATGGCATGCGAGAGAGAGAAACCCAACTTCATACAACGGCAGAAAATGAAATGCCCGAAAATCGCAATATACTGACATAAACTGATATAAATCGGTTTAAAATAACAAGATTATGATGTCTTTAAAGCCTATATCGAATAAAAACAGAGCCGGATATAACTAGAAGCTAAAACGGGAGCTTCTAAAACGACATCCCAATGTCCTTAGTGCGTCAGCGCGAAGAAGCAAAAGAAGGGACACCTCGATTCCAATCAATTTATAGACTTTCTGAACTGCGTAGAGACTCCATTTCAAGGCCCTCTATTCGCTGACACCCAGGGGAAGGCGTATGCAGTGCATCTCAACCAATAGAAGACAGGCAAAGTTATACACAGGTCTGAGAACAGGTTTGGAATATTTCTGCATTCTCAACTCCACATAGGGAAATTGCTCTAAGTCCAGTTCTGTTTCACTTACAGACATAATTCAAACGGTTTTAGAAACTAGAGAGTGTTTTCTATCCAATAGTAATAATAATATGCATATTGTACGAGCAAGAATTGAGTACGAGGCAGTTTAATTTGGGAACACCAAGAAAAAAATAGTGCTAACAGCTCCCCCTATTGACAAGAGGTTTTAAGCAATTTCATAAATGTGTTAAGTGCAGTGTCTGTTTGCTCCTCATTACACACCACGGACCAACAAATATTCTTTACATCAGAATCACTACAAAACATATTGTATGACCTCTTATACGCTATATTAGGCCCAGCCTTTGGAACTTTGGTTATCCTAGATATGGCTACTATATTGTGATCACTACAGCCGATGGATCTAAATACTGCTTTCAATCAATTGATCAATCAAATGTATTTATTAAGCCCTTTTACATCAGCAATTGTCACAAAGTTCTATACAGAAACCCAGCCTAAAACCCCAAACAGCAGCAATGCAGATGTAGAAGCACGGTGGCTAGGAAAAAGAATGTCAGGAACCTAGGAAGATACCTAGAGAGGGACCAAGCTCTGAGGGGTGGCCAGTCCTCTTCTGGCTGTGCTGGGTGGAGATTATAACAGTACATGGCCAAGGTGTTCAAACGTTCATAGATGACCAGTAGGGTCAAATAATAATAATCACAGTGGTTGTAGAGGGTGCAACTGGTCAGCACCTCAGGAGTAAATGTCAGTTGGCTTTTCATAGCCGATCATTCAGAGTTAGAGACAGAGGGAGTGAAAGTCGAAAACAGCAGGTCCGGGACAAGGTAGCACGTCCGGTGAACAGGTCAGGATTCCATAACCACAGGCAGAACAGTTGAAACTGGAGCAGCAGCATGACCAGGTGGACTGGGGACAGCAAGGAGTCATCAGGCCAGGTAGTCCTGAGGCATGGTCCTAGGGCTTAGGTCCTCCAAGAGAAAGAGAGAGAAAGAGAGAAAGAGAGAAAGAGAGAGAGGATTAGAGGGAGCACACTTAAATTCACACAGGACACCGGATAAGACAGGATAAATACTCCAGATATAACAGACTGACCCTAGCCCCCGACACATAAACGATTGCAGCATAATTACTGGAGACTGAGACAGGAGGGGTCGGGAGACACTGTGGCCCCGTTCGACTATATCCCCGGACATGGCCAACAAGGCAGGATATAACGCCACCCACTTTGCCAAAGCACAGGCCCCACACCACTAGAGGGATATCTTCAACCACCAACTTACTACCCTGAGACAAGGCTGAGTATAGCCCACAAAGATATCCCCCACGTCACGAACCCGAGGGGGGCGCCAACCCGGACAGGAAGATCACATCAGAGACTCAACCCACTCAAGTGATGCACCCCTCCTAGGGACGGCATGGAAGAGCACCAGTAAGCCAGTGACTCAGCCCCTGTAATAGGGCACATTTCTGCAGCATTAGGAAAGATGTGATCAATACATGTTGATGATTTCATTCCTGGGCTGTTTGTAACTACCCTGGTAT
Organism: Salvelinus namaycush; assembly: GCF_016432855.1. Taxonomy (NCBI): domain Eukaryota; kingdom Metazoa; phylum Chordata; class Actinopteri; order Salmoniformes; family Salmonidae; genus Salvelinus; species Salvelinus namaycush. The sequence goes on from NW_024061138.1 coordinate 103,356, forward strand.
GTTGACTGATAACCCGAACCAGGTTGCAGGCACTGGTTACAGGTTGAAGCTTTTTCTTGAGTGGGAAGCTTGATGAAAGCCAGTCAATATTTAAATCACCCAGAGAATATTCCTCTCTGTTGATATCACATCCATTATAATTTCACATATGTTATCCAGATACTGATTGTAAGCACTTGGTCTATAGCAGCTTCCCACCAGAATGGGCTTTAGGTGAGGCAGATGAACCTGTAGTCGTATTACTTCAACAGTATTTAACATGAGATCCTCTCTAATCTCTACAGGAATGTGGTTCAGAATATAAAGGGTCAACACCTCCACCACTGGCATTTCTGTATTTTCTGTAAATGTTATAACCTTGTATTGCTACCACTGTATCATCAAAGGTATAATCTAAGTGAGTTTCAGAGAGAGTCAGAATATGAATGTCATCTGTTACTAGCAAATTATTCATTTCATGAACCTTGTTTCTTAAGCTATATATTTTGAGCACTTTTCTGGGATGCTTGCTTGTTTTCATTGCTTTACTGGGAAGCTTAGCAGAAAAAGATATTCTCATGTTATATATATCAGTGCAGGGTGAGCTGCACACAGTGGACTTCCTACCAGGGCACACCACCTCAGTGCTAATGGCATAAATCTGGTTCATAGACTCATGATTGCCGCATACAATAGCTGTAGGATCAGCAGAGGCATTCAGTGCAGTTAGAGGGACAAACATTTGATTACTTACATTGTGTCTACCAATGCCCCTGGTATAAGGTACGTTTGCTAAAGCATTATGATGACTCAGCGACACAATGGTAGGGATTAACCGAGCTGGGCTTGGGTCATTGATAAGTCCTTGTCTCAACGCAGCCTTATAATGCTGTGAAAGGATCCAGGAACCCAAATGATTTGGGGGGATCCCATCATCCATATAAAATGTTTGTTTTTTCTTTCAAAGGTATCAACATTGTCAACAAAAGTTACACCCATTGAGCTGTAATAATCACGTAGCCAGTTATGAAGAGAAAGAATCCTGCTAAAGCATTCAATGACTCGATTCAGAGAGGGCACAGGACCATATATGGTGGGTATTTTATTAGTGTCTAGCAGAGAGTCAAACAGCTCTTTAAAATCCAGTTTAACTTCTTGCGACTACAGGGGGTGCTGTTCCGAATTAGCATTTTGTCGTCTCCAAATTAAACTGCCTAGTACTCAATTCTTGCTCGTACAATATGCATATTATTAATTCTATTGGAAAGAAAACACTTTCTAGTTTCATACAAAGTTGGAATGATGTCTGTGGGTGACCCAGAACTCTTTCTACAGCGAAATCCATGACAGACAGTGAAAGGTCTGAGAGCGAAGCTCTGGTTTCAGATCAGTTTTTAAGGTCTCTGTCTATCCTATGGAACGACACGAACTGCACCCGCCTTCCCCTGGATGTCAGTAACCAATGAGAAGTGGAATGGGCCTTCTCCGTAGCTCTCAGAGGTTATAAAAGACCAAGGAGTGAGAGTAGCCCCCCTTTCGACGCTCGCCCTTACGCAGGAAGGGACCTCCGGACGCCATTTTCACAGGCTCGGTTATCAACTTGAAATGTATCCGTCTGTAATTTAATTCGATATAGGACTTAGAAACATCATAAGGTAGTTAATTTAAACCGTTTTATAGGAAATTATATCCGTTTAGTGCGATTTTGAGGAATTTCTTTGTTGTGCACTCTGAAACTTTGGACACGTTTTGTGGTCCCGTTCGATCGTTAGTGGATATTTCGAAGGACAGAGGACATCTATCGACCAAAAGACGTTTATAACATAGAAAGGATACATTGCCCAAGAATATGATGGAAGAACAGCTCATAGTAAGCAATATTTAATATGATAAATTGTTGTTCTGTCGAAATATTTTAAACGCATATTTCGCCATTTTGTTTGGTGTAGCTTCACTTGGCGAACCCTGTATTGAAAAGTAAGGATAATTTTACAAATGTAAATCAGCGGTTGCATTAAGAACTAATTTGTCTTTCGATTCCTGTCAACCCTGTATTTTTTAGTCAAGTATATGATTAGCTTTCAATTAAACTAGATCACTCTGATAGATGACGTCAGACATATTGAGGCTTGATTTCCTAGTATTTTTATTGTGTAACCACGGTTTTGTATGGCTAAATATGCACCTTTTCGAACAAACTGTATATGTATGTTGTAAAATGATGTTACAGGAGTGTCATCGGAAGAATTCTGAGAAGGTTAGTGAAAAAATTAATATCTTTTGGCGATGTTGACGTTATAGCGCTCTTTGGCTGGAATCGATGCTCTGGTAACGTTTGCACATGTAGTATGCTAACTTATCGATTTATTGTGTTTTCGCTGAAAAACGCTTAGAAAATCTGAAATATGGTCTGAAATCACAAGAACTGGGTCTTTCCATTGCTATGCTTTGTCTATTTTTATGAAATGTTTTATGATGAGTAAATTGGTCATACACGTTGCTCTATCTAGTAATTCTAGTCGATTTGTGATGGTCGGTGCAATTGTAAACTGTGATTTCTACCTGAAATATGCACTTTTTTCTAACAAAAACTATCCTATACCATGAATATGTTATCAGACTGTCATCTGATGGTTTTTTTTATAGGTTATTGGCTATCAATATCTTAGTTGAGCCGAATTGGTGATAGCACCTGAAGGAGTAAGAAACTGATGGAGTTAGAATAGTGGTGTATTTTGCTAACGTGTTTAGCTAATAGATTTACATATTTTGTCTTCCCTGTAAAACATTTTAAAAATCTGAAATGGTGGCTTTATTCACAAGATCTGTATCTTTCATCTGGTGTCTTGGACTTGTGATTTAATGATATTTAGATGCTACTATCTACTTGTGAAGCTATGCTAGCTATGCTAATCAGTGTGTGGGGGGTGGGGGGTGATCCCGGATACGGGGTTGAGGTTCGGTAAAGGTTAAACTTTCAGAGCTGCCTTTCATAATGTCATTAAAGCCCACATGGAGTACAATAGAATCGATGTCCATTTCCTGGCCTAGTACATTCGGGAGCAGCTTAGCAATGTAATTTACTTGAGCTCCTTCATAGAACATTGTTTTTGCACCAGGAACAGTAACATTTCTTACCATGGAACTGCCCAAAATCACGGCTGGAGAGAAGGACGAGGAAATCCGCCCACTCACACGCTTCACAGGATGGTGCAGGCCTCCGACAAAGGGAGAAGCCCCAGTCGATCCAGAGCAGGGACTGAAGGTTGCCGACGTCGGCTTCGAAATCATGGAGTGGGATTAGGCACAACAGCCGCAGACAGAGGTATAGTCATTGAGAGCGGGCTCCTGAATCCCCCTGTGGTTGGCGGATGCACTAAAGAAAAACGTATATATAATATATATTGTATACACCCCCCCCCCCAAGAAAACATGTACAGTTGAAGTCGGATGTTTACATAGGCCTTAGCCAAATACATTTAAACTCAGTTTTTCACAATTCCTGACATTTAATCCTAGTAAAAATTCCCTGTCTTAGGTCAGTTAGGATCACCACTTTATTTTAAGAATGTGAAATGTCAGAATAATAGTAGAGAGAATGATTTATTTCAGCTTTTATTTCTTTCATCACATTCCCAGTGGGTCAGAAGTTTACATACACTCAATTAGTATTTGGTAGCATTCTCTTTACATTGTTTAACTTGGGTCAAATGTTTCGGGTAGCCTTCCACAAGCTTCCCACAATAAGTTGAATTTTGGCCCATTCCTCCTGACAGAGCTGGGGTAACTGAGTCAGGTTTGTAGGCCTCCTTGCTCGCACACGCTTTTTCAGTTCTGCCCACAAATGTTCTGTAGGATTGAGGTCAGGGCTTTGTGATGGCCACTCCAATACCTTGACTTAAGCCATTTTGCCACAACTTTTGAAATATGCTTGGGGTCATTGTCCATTTGGAAGACCCATTTGCGACCAAGCCTCAACTTCCTGACTGATGTCTTGAGATGTTGCTTCAATACATCCACATAATTTTCCTCCCTCATGATGCCATCTATTTTGTAAAGTGCACCAGTTCCTCCTGCAGCAGGCACCCCCACAACATGATGCTGCCACTCTCGTGCTTCACAGTTGGGATGGTGTTCTTCAGCTTGCAAGTCTCCCCCTTTGACCGCCAAACATAACAATGGTCATTATGGCCAAACAGTTCTATTTTTGTTTCATCAGACCAGAGGACATTTCTCCAAAAAGAACGATCTTTGTCCCCATGTGCAGTTGCAAACCGTAGTCTGGCTTTTTTATGGCGGTTTTGGAGCAGTGAGCGGCCTTTCAGGTTATGTCGATATAGGACTCGTTTTACTGTGGATACAGATACTTTTGTACCTCTTTCCTCCAGCATCTTCACAAGGTCCTTTTCTGTTGTTCTGGGATTGATTTGCACAAAGTATGTACAAAGTATGTACAAACATACAAAGTATGTTCATCTCTAGGAGACAGAATGCGTCTCCTTCCTGAGCAGTATGACGGCTGCGTGATCCCATGGTGTTTATACTTGCGTACTATTGTTTGTACAGATGAACGTGGTACTGTCCGGCGTTTGGAAATTGCTCTCAAGGATGAACCAGACTGGTAGAGGTCTACAATTTTTTTCTGAGACTGATTTCTTTAGATGTTCCCATGATGTCAAGCCAATAGGCACTGAGTTTGAAAGTAGGCCTTGAAATACATCCACAGGTACACCTCCAATTGACTCAAATTATGTCAATTAGCCTATCAGAAGCTTCAAAAGCCATAACATCATTTTCTGTAATTTTCCAAGCTGTTTAAAGGCACAGTCAACTTAGTGTATGTAAACTTCTGACCCATAAGTGAAATAATCTGTCTGTAAACAACTGTTGGAAAAATTACTTGTGTCATGCACAAAGTAGATGTCCTAACTGACTTGCCAAAACTATAGTTTGTTAACAAAAAAATTGTGGAGTGGTTGAAAGAAGAGTTTTAATGACTCCAACCTAAGTGTATGTAAACTTCCGACTTCAACTGAAATTGTTTTGCTGCTTCTTGGGGTCCCCACGGGCCTGCTCAATGTGAGCAAGACAAAAGAGCTGATCGTGAACTACAGGAAAAGGTGGCCCGAACAGGCCCCCCATTAACATTGATGGGGCTGTATTGTAGTGGGTTGAGAGTTTCCAGTTCCTTGGTGTCCACATCACCAACAAACTATCATGGGCCAAACACACCAAGACAGTCCTTAAGAGGGAACGACAAAACCTTTTCCCCCTCAGGAGACTGAAAAGATTTGGCATGGGTCCCCAGATCCTCAAAAAGTTATACATCTGCACCATCGAGAGCATCCTGACCGGTTGCATCACTGCCTGGTATGGCAACTGATCGACATCTGACATCTGAAGTTTGTGGAAATGTGAAAGAATGTAGGAGAATATCACACAATAGATCTGGTAAAAGATAATACAAAGAAAAACCAACCGTTCTTTTGTATTTTTTTGTATCATCATATTTGAAATGCAAGAGAAAGGCCACAATGTATTATTCCAGCCCAGTTGCAATTTAGCTTTTGGCCACTAGATGGCAACTGTGTATGTGCAAAGTTTTAGACTGATCCAATGAACCATTGCATTTCTAATCGAAATTGTGTATTAAGACTGCCCAAATGTGCCTAATTTGTTTATTAATAACTTTTCATGTTCAAATTTGTGCACTCTCCTCAAACAATAGCATGGTATTGTACTGTAACAGCTACTGTAAATTGGACAGTGCAGTTAGATTAACAATAATTTAAGCTTTCTGCCAATATCAGATATGTCTATGTCCTGGGAAATGTTCTTGTTACTTACAACCTCATGCTAATTGTATTAGCCTACGTTAGCTCAACCGTCCCGTGGAAGGGACACCGATCCGGAAGAAGATTCTACCCCCCAAGCCATAAGACTGCTTAAAAAATGTATCAAATGGCCACCGGACTATTTACATTGACAATTGAAGTAGAAGTCTAAGTATTGTTGTTATTATTTTACTCCAATTAGACAAGGGATGGTAGGGCTAGGAGAAAATAATAAAGTACAACATATTTTCGAGTATATTTATGGGGGATTGGAAATGATTATTATATTATTATTATTACTATTATATTGCTAGAACCCTATAACCCTAGAATCTATCTGCAATATAACATCAGTTCGTCAAATTTCTGCCCTGCTAGAGCTGCCCCCGTTCAACTGTAAGTGCTGTTATTGTGAAGTGGAAACGTCTAGGAGCAACAACGGCTCAACCGCAAACTGGTAGACCACACCAGCTAACAGAACGAGACCGCCGAGTGATGAAGCGGGTAGCGTGTAAAAATCGTCTGACCTCGGTTGCAACACTCACTACCGAGTTCCAAACTGCCTCTGGAAGCAACGTCAGCACAAGAACTGTTCACCGCCATTGGACTCTGGAGCAGTGGAAATGCATTCTCTGGAGTGATGAATCACGCTTCACTATCTGGCATTCTGACGCACGAATCTGGGTTTGGCGGATGCCAGGAGAACGCTACCTGCCCGAATGCATAGTGCCAACTGTCAAGTTTGGTGGAGGAGGAATAATGGTCTGGGGCTGTTTTCATGGTTCAGGTTAGGCCCCTTAGTTCCAGTGAAGGGGAATCTTAATACTACAGCATACAATGACATTCTAGACAACTCTCTGCTTCCAACTTTGTAGCAACAGTTTGGGGAAGGCTATTTTCTGTTTCAGCATGACAATGGCCCCTGTGCACAAAGCGAGGTCCATACAGAAATGGTTTGTTGAGATCAGTGTCGAAGAACTCGACTGACCTGCGCAGAACCTTGACCTCAACCCCATCTAACACCTTTGGGATGATTTGGAACGCCGATTGCGAGCCAGGCCTAATCGCCCAACACCAGTGCCCGACCTCACTAATGTGGCTGAATGGAAGCAAGTCCCCCGCAGCAATGTTCCAACATCTAGTGGAAAACCTTCCCAGAAGAGTGGAAGCTGTTATAGCAGCAAAGGGGGGAACAACTCCATGTTTAATGCCTATGATTTTGGAATGAGATGTTGGAAGAGCAGGTGTCCACATACATTTGGTCATTTATTGTACTCACAAATCCTCACTCCAATGCACAAACATACATGCATTTACACATAAACAGATGCAAATTCATCTGTAACCTTGCAAACACACTTTGATGTTGCAATATAAACACTCCAACCACTAAGCTCCAACACAGACATACACAAACAATCATACAAATATGCATGTTCACATATGCTCAAAGACACACACACACACACACACACACACACACACACACACACACACACACACACACACACACACACACACACACACACACACACACACACACACACACACACACACACACACACTGTTCGTTAAATGATATGCTTCTACATCTCTCGTACCATGAATTATAGAGGTATCTCAAGGGAACTTTTTGCCACGTATAAATATGAATGGCATTTCTAATTTGAGCTGCTCACTCACCTATTCTGAACACATGGCTCCTCTGTCAGTCTATTGTAAGAGACATAAAGGACCATTGAGTCATGGGTCCCCCATACTGCAGAGGCCCCTCCTTACAGCCAGTACCAGTGGGGGTCGAGGCCCCTCCTTACAGCCAGTACCAGTGGGGGCCCAGGCCCCTCCATACAGCCAGTACCAGTGGGGCTGAGGCTCCTCCATACAGCCAGTACCAGTGGGGGCTGAGGCTCCTCCATACAGCCAGTACCAGTGGGGTTCGAGGCTCCTCCATACAGCCAGTACCAGTGGTGGTCGAGGCTCCTCCATACAGCCAGTACCAGTGGGGCCGAGGCTCCTCCATACAGCCAGTACCAGTGGAGGTCGAGGCCCCTCCTTACAGCCAGTACCAGTGGGGCCGAGGCTCCTCCATACAGCCAGTACCAGTGGGGCCGAGGCTCCTCCATACAGCCAGTTCCAGTGGGGGTCGAGGCTCCTCCATACAGCCAGTACCAGTGGAGGTCGAGGCCCCTCCTTACAGCCAGTACCAGTGGGGGTCGAGGCCCCTCCATACAGCCAGTACCAGTGGGGGTCGAGGCCCCTCCATACAGCCAGTACCAGTGGGGGTCGAGGCCCCTCCATACAGCCAGTACCAGTGGGGGTCGAGGCCCCTCCATACAGCCAGTACCAGTGGGGCCGAGGCTCCTCCATACAGCCAGTACCAGTGGGGGCTGAGGCCCCTCCATACAGCCAGTACCAGTGGAGGTCGAGGCTCCTCCATACAGCCAGTACCAGTGGGGGCCGAGGCCCCTCCATACAGCCAGTACCAGTGGGGGCCGAGGCCCCTCCATACAGCCAGTACCAGTGGGGGCCGAGGCCCCTCCATACAGCCAGTACCAGTGGGGGTCGAGGCTCCTCCATACAGCCAGTACCAGTGGGGCCGAGGCTCCTCCATACAGCCAGTACCAGTGGGGGCCGAGGCTCCTCCATACAGCCAGTACCAGTGGGGGCTGAGGCCCCTCCATACAGCCAGTACCAGTGGGGGCCGAGGCTCCTCCATACAGCCAGTACCAGTGGGGGCCGAGGCTCCTCCATACAGCCAGTACCAGTGGGGGCCGAGGCCCCTCCATACAGCCAGTACCAGTGGGGGTCGAGGCTCCTCCATACAGCCAGTACCAGTGGGGACCGAGGCCCCTCCATACAGCCAGTACCAGTGGGGGCCGAGGCCCCTCCATACAGCCAGTACCAGTGGGGGCCGAGGCCCATCCTTACAGCCAGTACCAGTGGGGCCGAGGCTCCTCCATACAGCCAGTACCAGTGGGGGTCGAGGCCCCTCCATACAGCCAGTACCAGTGGGGGCTGAGGCTCCTCCATACAGCCAGTACCAGTGGGGGCCGAGGCTCCTCCATACAGCCAGTACCAGTGGGGGCTGAGGCTCCTCCATACAGCCAGTACCAGTGGGGGCCGAGGCCCCTCCTTACACCCAGTACCAGTGGGGCCGAGGCTCCTCCATACAGCCAGTACCAGTGGGGGCCGAGGCCCCTCCTTACACCCAGTACCAGTGGGGTCGAGGCTCCTCCATACAGCCAGTACCAGTGGGGGCTGAGGCCCCTCCATACAGCCAGTACCAGTGGGGGGCCGAGGCCCCTCCATACAGCCAGTACCAGTGGGGCCGAGGCTCCTCCATACAGCCAGTACCAGTGGGGGCTGAGGCCCCTCCATACAGCCAGTACCAGTGGGGGCTGAGGCCCCTCCATACAGCCAGTACCAGTGGGGCCGAGGCTCCTCCATACAGCCAGTACCAGTGGGGGCTGAGGCTCCTCCATACAGCCAGTACCAGTGGAGGCTGAGGCCCCTCCATACAGCCAGTACCAGTGGGGCCGAGGCCTCCTCCATACAGCCAGTACCAGTGGGGGCCGAGGCCCCTCCATACAGCCAGTACCAGTGGGGGCCGAGGCTCCTCCTTACAGCCAGTACCAGTGGGGGCCGAGGCCCTTCCATACAGCCAGTACCAGTGGGGGCCGAGGCCCCTCCATACAGCCAGTACCAGTGGGGGCCGAGGCTCCTCCATACAGCCAGTACCAGTGGGGCCGAGGCTCCTCCATACAGCCAGTACCAGTGGGGGCCGAGGCTCCTCCATACAGCCAGTACCAGTGGGGCCGAGGCTCCTCCATACAGCCAGTACCAGTGGGGGCCGAGGCTCCTCCATACAGCCAGTACCAGTGGGGGCTGAGGCTCCTCCATACAGCCAGTACCAGTGGGGGCCGAGGCTCCTCCATACAGCCAGTACCAGTGGGGCCGAGGCTCCTCCATACAGCCAGTACCAGTGGGGGCCGAGGCTCCTCCATACAGCCAGTACCAGTGGGGGCCGAGGCTCCTCCATACAGCCAGTACCAGTGGGGCCGAGGCTCCTCCTTACAGCCAGTACCAGTGGGGCCGAGGCTCCTCCATACAGCCAGTACCAGTGGGGGCCGAGGCCCCTCCATACAGCCAGTACCAGTGGGGCCGAGGCTCCTCCATACAGCCAGTACCAGTGGGGGCCGAGGCTCCTCCATACAGCCAGTACCAGTGGGGGCCGAGGCTCCTCCATACAGCCAGTACCAGTGGGGGCTGAGGCTCCTCCATACAGCCAGTACCAGTGGGGGCCGAGGCCCCTCCATACAGCCAGTACCAGTGGGGGCCGAGGCCCCTCCATACAGCCAGTACCAGTGGGGGCCGAGGCCCCTCCATACAGCCAGTACCAGTGGGGACAGAGGCTCCTCCATACAGCCAGTACCAGTGGGGGTCGAGGCCCCTCCATACAGCCAGTACCAGTGGGGGTCGAGGCCCCTCCATACAGCCAGTACCAGTGGGGCCGAGGCTCCTCCATACAGCCAGTACCAGTGGGGGCCGAGGCTCCTCCATACAGCCAGTACCAGTGGGGGCCGAGGCTCCTACATACAGCCAGTACCAGTGGGGGCCGAGGCCCCTCCATACAGCCAGTACCAGTGGGGGCCGAGGCCCCTCCATACAGCCAGTACCAGTGGGGACAGAGGCTCCTCCATACAGCCAGTACCAGTGGGGGTCGAGGCCCCTCCATACAGCCAGTACCAGTGGGGGTCGAGGCCCCTCCATACAGCCAGTACCAGTGGGGCCGAGGCTCCTCCATACAGCCAGTACCAGTGGGGGCCGAGGCTCCTCCATACAGCCAGTACCAGTGGGGGCCGAGGCTCCTCCATACAGCCAGTACCAGTGGGGGCCGAGGCTCCTACATACAGCCAGTACCAGTGGGGCCGAGGCTCCTCCATACAGCCAGTACCAGTGGGGGCCGAGGCCCCTCCATACAGCCAGTAACAGTGGGGGCCGAGGCTCCTCTTTACAGCCAGTACCATTTGGGGGCTGAGGCCCATCCATACAGCCAGTACCATTTGGGGGCTGAGGCTCCTCCATACAGCCAGTACCATTTGGGGGCAGAGGCTCCTCCATACAGCCAGTACCAGTGGGGGCCGAGGCTCCTCCATACAGCCAGTACCAGTGGGGGCTGAGGCTCCTCCATACAGCCAGTACCAGTGGGGGCTGAGGCTCCTCCATACAGCCAGTACCAGTGGGGGCCGAAGCTCCTCCATACAGCCAGTACCATTTGGGGCCGAGGCCTCTCAATGCAGCCAGTACCAGTGGTGGTCGAGGCCCCTCTTTACAGCCAGTACCAGTGGGGGCTGAGGCTCCTCCATACAGCCAGTACCAGTGGGGGCCGAAGCTCCTCCATACAGCCAGTACCATTTCGGGTCGAGGCCCCTCCTTACAGCCAGTAGCAGTGGTGGTCGAGGCCCCTCAATACAGCCAGTACCAGTGGGGGCCAAGGCCCCTCAATAGAGCCAGTACCAGTGGGGATCGAGGCCCCTCCATACAGCCAGTACCAGTGGAGGTCGAGGCCCATCCTTACAGCCAGTACCAGTGAGGGCCTCTGCCCCTCAATACAGTCAGTATGAGTGGAGGTCGAGGCCCAACCATACAGCCAGTACCAGTGGGGGTCGAGGCCCCTCCTTACAGCCAGTACCAGTGGGGGTCGAGGCCCCTCCATACAGCCAGTACCAGTGGGGGTCGAAGCTCCGCTTTACAGCCAGTACCAGTGGGGGCCGAGGCCCCTCAATACAGCCAGTACCAGTGGGGGTCGAGGCCCCTTCCTTACAGCAAGTAACATTGGGGGTCGAGGCCCCTCAATACAGCCAGTACCTGTGGGGGTCGAGGCCCCTCAATACAGCCAGTACCAGTGGGGATCGAGGCCCCTCCACACAGCCAGTACCAGTGGAGGTCGAGGCCCATCCATACAACCAGTACCAGTGGGGGTCGAGGCCCCTCAATACAGCCAGTACCAGTGGGGATCGAGGCCCCTCAATACAGCCAGTACCAGTGGAGGTTGAGGCCCATCCATACAACCAGTACCAGTGGGGATCGAGGCCCCTCAATACAGCCAGTACCAGTGGAGGTCGAGGCCCCTCAATACAGCCAGTACCAGTGGGGGTCGAGGCCCCTCCATACAACCAGTACCAGTGGGGGTCGAGGCCCCTCAATACAGCCAGTACCAGTGGGGGTCGAGGCCCCTCAATACAGCCAGTACCAGTGGGGCCGAGGCTCCTCCATACAGCCAGTACCAGTGGGGCCGAGGCTCCTCCATACAGCCAGTACCAGTGGGGGCCGAGGCCCCTCCATACAGCCAGTACCAGTGGGGACAGAGGCTCCTCCATACAGCCAGTACCAGTGGGGCCGAGGCTCCTCCATACAGCCAGTACCAGTGGGGACAGAGGCTCCTCCATACAGCCAGTACCAGTGGGGCTGAGGCTCCTCCATACAGCCAGTACCAGTGGGGACAGAGGCTCCTCCATACACCCAGTACCAGTGGGGGCCGAGGCTCCTCCATACAGCCAGTACCAGTGGGGGCCGAGGCCCCTCCATACAGCCAGTACCAGTGGGGGCCGAGGCTCCTCCATACAGCCAGTACCAGTGGGGGCCGAGGCCCCTCCATACAGCCAGTACCAGTGGGGGCCGAGGCCCCTCCATACAGCCAGTACCAGTGGGGGCCGAGGCTCCTCCATACAGCCAGTACCAGTGGGGGCCGAGGCCCATCCTTACAGCCAGTACCAGTGGGGGCCGAGGCTCCTCCATACAGCCAGTACCAGTGGGGGCCGAGGCCCCTCCATACAGCCAGTACCAGTGGGGACAGAGGCTCCTCCATACAGCCAGTACCAGTGGGGACAGAGGCTCCTCCATACAGCCAGTACCAGTGGGGGCTGAGGCTCCTCCATACAGCCACTGTAGGTTAGCAGCACGTTGGGTTGTGTGGCCTTGTCCCCAGGGCCTGCTGTAAAGAACGTCATAGAATAGACCAGGCTCCATTAATACATTATGTCACATGCGAATACTGTAATGCTTTTATGGTCGAATACCATAAATGTCATAAAACCATATTGTTCTCACACAATACCACATATACAGGCCCTGCAATCTTCCCAGCAGGGTTTCCAGGCTTGAGTGATTATTGCTGTGTTTGTACAGAATACATGAAGCAAAAATAGAAATGTGAGTATCAGAATGTTCTACTGTTGTCTAAATACATGAATACATAAATAAAAGAATACGTGAGTACATGAATATATGAGTACATTAATAAATGTATATGTGAGTACATGTATGCGTGAGTAGATGAGTACACGAATACATGAGTACATGAATACATGAGTAGATTAATAATTGAGTACATGAAAACATGAATACATGAGTACATGAGTAAATTAATACATGAGTACATTAATACATGAGTACATGAGTAAATTAATACATGAGTGCATGAGTACATAAATACATGAGTACATGCATACATGAGTGCATGAGTACATGTATGTATCAGTACATGACTACATGAATACATGGATATATGAGTACATTAATTCATGAAAACATTAATAAATGAGTATATGACTACATTAATACATGAGTACATGTGTACATGAGTACATGAATACATGAGTACATTAATACATGACTACATGAATACATGACTACATGAGTACACGAGCACATGAATACATGATGACATGAGTACATTACTATATGAGTACATGACTACCTGAATACATGAGTACATGACTACATGAATATATGAGTACACGGGTACATGACTACATGATTACATGAATACATGCATATATGAATACATGAGTACATGAATACATGGGTACATGAATAGATGAGTACATTAATACATGAATGCGTGATTTCATGCGTACATGAGTACTTGAGTACATGAATACATGCATATATGATTTTATGAGTACTTGAATGTACCGTATAAGTTTACTCTCTTTTCTTCCCTCTATCTTTCTTCATCAATGCGGGTGCACTGTAAGGTTTATAGAAGGGTTGTGTTTTGTTGACCGTGCTCTGCTCTGTCTATATGAACTGTGTTTGGCTGCGAGGTGTAGAACTGAGAGTGCGGAGAGATTGGCTGGTAAAGAGGTGGTGAGTCTATGTGTGTGTGTGTGTGTGTGTGTGTCTGTGGTGGGTGCGGAGGAGGGGTGGTTACGGTTAGTAGCAGGAGTCTGCCCTCCTCCACACACAGACCCAGGCAGGTGCAGCTCTCTGTCTTTGTCTTTACTGAGCTGCACTGTTTGTTTGTTAAGAAAACTTTTAACGTCACCAGGGGACAAAGAGCAGAGACAAAGAACTTTCCTGCCACCTTGCAGCAGAACGCTATCTACACATGCCTCACAGGGCAGGTGTTCCATGGATGTAAAAACTGGAAACGTACACAAATGATCCTTTTTTCTCTCTCGGCAGACATGTTGAAAAATATAGCTAACACAATGAGTAAAAACTCACACACATACAGTACACACACACACACACACACACACACACACACACACACACACACACACACTGCACACTCCTCACCTGCCACTTCCAGTTAAAAGGTGAAAGGTCAATACTTCTTCCTGAACTGTTATCTCTGGGGCAGCAAGGGAGGCGACAGGCCCAGTACACACACTGGGGAGAGGCAGAGACATACAGTACAAGTCAAAAGTTTGGACACACCTACTCATTCAAGGTTTTTTCTTTATTTTTACTGTTTTCTACATTGTAGAATAATAGTGAAGACATCAAAACTATGAAATAACACATATGGAATCATGTAGTAACCAAAAAAGTGTTAAATAAATATATTTTATATTTGAGATTCTTCAAAGTAGCCACCCTTTGCCTTGGTGACAGCTTTGCAAACTGTTGGCATTCTCTCAACCTCATCTCTCATTCTGTGGAACTTTCCATTGTACTTATTACTAGCTACATATTTTACACATAAAATAGAACAATATTCCGAGGATCAATAACTTGTCAATATTTGTTTTTCAGTCAGTGCGTCTTTGGTGGAGATTGGATGCTTGCCAGCAGTTCAATCTGTGAGCTCAGGTCCGTTCTGTACACTTGACACAACCTGCTCTCTAAAACAATCATTAGCCATGGTTCTGTCTCAGTCTTGGCTCCTGTCCCTGTGACAAGGGGAAGTTATTCAAAGTGTAGATAAGGGGTCTGTAACAGGCAGCAGGCCAAACCAGAGTTATTTTTACCCCCCCCCCCCACCCATCAAAGTTTTTTTTTTAAACAAAGAAAAATACTGTAAAATCACCTGTAATTCAGCAAAAAAAAAAGTTTATTTTAGGAAATCTGTACCCAAATATTCCCACAAATCAAAAAAGAGACAAATGTAATTGTGTGTCAAAGTAATCAGGGTACGAAATTATTGTTATTCTCAAATACAATCTCTTTTTGGACGTAGTTGTGGTCAATTTGCAGCGTACAAATTATTTTAATTATTTTCCGTCCCCCCCGACCATTCACTCCGACAAAAATCAGCCCGCGGCTGATTCTCGTTGCCTACCCCTGATATACAGTATATCATTCTGAACTCCTGGTTTGATTCCTGAATGTTTAATACCAGCTGAAATGACCCAGTTGTAGATGAGTGAGGAGGAGGAGTGAACATTCATTTAACTGAGCTCCTGTTTCTTCCCCTTAAGATATCCATAAAGAACCTTAAAACTAGTGAACAGAAATGCCACCCCCTTGCTAAATGTGCTCTTACTGAATGACAATAACCCTCATCACCCATATTCCCTTCATTCTCTTTCCCTTTTTAACATACCACTCTGTTTGTTGTTTAAATGGCAAAGAGAAAATTGGCCACTTTGGCCGCTACGAAACTCCTGCAGCTGCCGGTAATCGCCTTGTGTGTGCCAGCGGTAATGTGCAGTTACCACGGTAGGGGTGTACAGAGCGGGGGCGTGGAGAGCGGGTCACGAGGAGCAGCGCAGAAAGCACCATTAAGAGAAAATGATAGCCTTGTCCCTGAAACTCCATTACACCAAACACTTAAAAGAGTGGACTGGCTTCATTACAGGCCACCATGAATTATTCAGAACTCACACGAGCCCCCCTCTCTCTCTCCTCTCCTCTCCTCTCTCCTCTCGCCTCAGTCCCGTCCTTCTGTTTAAACTGGAGGACAGCCAGGAGTGAGGGAAGGAGGGAGAGAGGGATGTAGGGAGGTGAAGAGGCCCCAGGGCGAAGACTGTACACCTGGGGTCTGACAGACCTGAAGGAAAAAAAGGAGAGTGGCTGGAGAGAGAGAGAGAGAGAGAGAGAGAGAGAGAGAGAAAGAGCGAGAGAGAGAGGGTGAGAGAGAGAGAATTATCCTAAATATCCAAAAGAAAGTACCAAATAATGCATGCAGAGCAGAACTCGGAAGATTCCCTTTAATTGTAAATATAAAGAAAATGACAGTAACATTTTGACACCATTTGAAATTAAGCCCCAAAACATCCTTACAATTCAAATCACTGGAAACCCAAGAGCTGAACCCTGAAAAGAGTCCCCTATGTCAGCTGTTAAAAAACACTAAACAAGCCTATTATCCGAACATACAGGGAAATCAATGAAATTGATACAGAAATGAAAACCTCCTATTTGACAAATTAGGAAAATGAAACAAAAACACAGAATAAACTAAAATGCTATTTGGCCTCAAAAGAGAATACAAATTGGCAGAATATCTCTACTCTTTTTTTATATACTTTATTATTAAGTTTTTAAGTTTGAGAACATAGAGACATTGACAGCAGTACAACATCCCCAGTCCTTTATCCCTCCATCCCACCCCACCAAGACATCATCAAAATAAAACAGCACAAAAAAACAAAACAAAGACAGAAACAATCTAACAAACAAAAAATTATATTCACAAAAGAGAGAAAAATAAAATACTAAAATAGGTGTCACAATAACAATGGAATCCTATCTGCATACTGTAGCCACTGACATACGACATAACTGCCTATACAGGAAACAAACTATAGTCGTTCTCCATTAGCAGCTCAAACCCCATCTGGCTCATGGAGGATGGCACCGAAGAGGATGGCTGATGTTTTACATGCTCCTAACCAACTGTGATATTTTTTGTGTGTGTGTGTTGTTTGTAACTTAAAAAAAAAAACGTATTTTGTACATATTGTTGCTGCTACCGTCTCTTACGACCGAAAATAACTTCTGGACATCAGAACAGCAATTACTCACCACGAACTGGAAAAGTGTTTTCCTTTAACAAGACCGACGAGAAGGATGTACTGCTTTACCAGGAACAGGCCCAGATCCCAGTCATTTGCTTGAAGAAAAGACAGAGGAAAAGAGGGTGCAGGTCAGGCTACCTTCGGAGAATCCGTAGGCGAGCGAGTAAACTCCCACTGCCATCCGTTCTACTTGCTAACATGCAATCATTGGAAAATAAAATTGATCACCTACGATTAAGACTATCCTACCAGCGGGACATTAAAAACTGTAATATCTTACGTTTCATAGAGTCGTGGCTGAACGACGACACGGATAATATAGACTTGGCGAGATTTTCCATGCACCGGTAGAACAGAGAAGCTATGTGGTAAGACGAGGGGTGTGGGTGTGTGTCTTTTTGTCAATAACAGCTGGTGGGCGATGTCTAATATTAAAGAAGTCTTGATGTATTGCTCGCCTGAGGTAGAGTACTTTATGATAAGCTGTAGACCACACTATTTACCAAGAGAGTTCTCATCTATATAATTTGTAGCCATCTTTTTAACACCACAGACCAATGCTGGCACTAAGACCGCACTCAACCAACTCTATAAGGCCATAAGCAAACAAGAAGCGGCGCTCCTAGTGGCCGGGGACTTTAATGCAGGAAAACTTAAATCTGTTTTACCACATTTTTACCAGCATGTCACATGTGCAACCAGAGGAACAAACACTCTAGACCACCTTTACTCCAGACACGGAGATGCATAGCTCTCCCTCGCCCTCCATTTGACATATCTGACCATAATTATATCCTCCTGATTCCTGCTTACAAGCAAAATCTAAAGCAGGAAGTACCAGTGACTCGCTCAATATGGAAGTGGTCAGATGACGCGGATGCTACGCTACAGGACTGTTTTGCAGCACAGACTGGAATATGTTCCGGGATTCATCCAATGGCATTGAGGAGTATACCTCCTCAGTCATCGGCTTCAAAAATAAGTGATACCGCCCCAAAAGATCCACAGATGACACAATCTCAATTGCACTCCACACTGCCTTTTCCCACCAGGACAAAAGAAACACCTATGTGAGAAGGCTATTCATTGACTACAGCTCAGCGTTCAACACCATAGTGCCCTCAAAGCTCATCACTAAGCTCAGGACCCTGGGAATGAACACCTCCCTCTGCAACTGGATCCTGGACTTCCTGACGGGCCGCCCCCAGGTTGTAAGGGTAGGTAACAACACATCCGCCACGCTGATACTCAACACTGGGGCCCCTCAGGGGTGTGTACTCAGTCCCCTCCTGTGCTCCCTGTTCACCCACGACTGCATGGCCAAACACAACTCCAACACCATCATTAAGTTTGCTGACGACACAACAGTGGTAGGCCTGATCACAGACAACGATGAGGCGGTCTATAGGAAGGAGGTCAGAGAACTGGCAGTGTGGTGCCTGGACAACAACCTCTCCCTCAATGTGCGCAAGACAAAGGAGATGATCGTGGACTACATGAAAAGACGGGCCGAACAGGCCCCCATTAACATTGACGGGGCTGTAGTGGAGTGGGTAGAGAGTTTCCAGTTCCTTGGTGTCCACATCACCAACAAACTATCATGGTCCAAACACACCAAGACAGTCTTGAAGATGGCACGACAACACCTTTCCCCCCTCAGGCGACTGAAAGATTTGGCATGGGTCCCCAGATCCTCAAAAAGTTCTACAGCTGCACCATCGAGAGCATCCTGACCGGTTATATCACCGCCTGGTATGGCAACTGCTCTGCATCTGACCGTAAGGCGCTACAGAGGGTAGTGCATACGGCCCAGTACATCACAGTGGCCAAGCTTCCTACCATCCAGGACCTCTATAATAGGTGGTGTCAGAGGAAAGCCCATAAAATTGTCAGAGACTCTAGTCACCTAAGTCACTTCAGAGTGTTTAACATCCAATAGTAATAATAATATGCATATATTAGCATATGGGACAGAGTAGGAGGCAGTTCACTCTGGGCACGCTATTCATACAAAGTGAAAATGCTGCCCCCTATCCTAGTGAAGTTAAGGGCTTGGAAGTAAGCCACTGTAAGGTCTACACTTGTTGTATTCGGCGCATGTGACAAATAAGTTTGATTTGAATATCTCTACTCTTTCAGAGATACAAAACAGAGACAGATCCTGACCAAGTAGGGGCAGCAGGTAGCCTAGTGGTTAGAGCATTGGGCCAGTAACCTGAAAGGTTGCTAGATCGAATCCCCAGGCTGACAAGGTAAAAGTCTGTCTTTCTGCCCCTGAACAAGGCAGTTAACACACTGTTTCTAGGCCGTCATTGTAAATAAGAATTTGTTCTATTAACTGACTTGTTAAATAAAAATACATTTTAAAAAAAAGTACAGGCTCAGCGACCACCAATTGCCTGTAGAAAAAGGGAGACACAAAAAGACATGTCTATCCAAAGAGGAGTGTCTATGTGGTCACTGCATGAAAGGGGAGACAGAGATGCACTTTTTTCTCAATTAGTTCCCAACTTCTGTGCATTTACAGATAACATAACACTGGGAATTATTCTGGGTGTGGGAGAAACGGCAAATATTACTGTCACATGACATTCCATGACCATTAATTCCCTGAAGTATTTACATTGTATATAACTTACTAGTAATACATAGTGGAACCATCATCATAGTATTTACATTGTATATATCTTACTAGTAATACATAGTGGAACCATCATCATAGTATTTACATTGTATATAACTTACTAGTAATACATAGTGGAACCATCATCATAGTATTTACATTGTATATAACTTACTAGTAATACATAGTGGAACCATCATCATAGTATTTACATTGTATATAACTTACTAGTAATACATAGTGGAACCATCATCATAGTATTTACATTGTATATAACTTACTAGTAATACATAGTGGAACCATCATCATAGTATTTACATTGTATATAACTTACTAGTAATACATAGTGGAACCATCATCATAGTATTTACATTGTATATAACTTACTAGTAATACATAGTGGAACCATCATCATAGTATTTACATTGTATATAACTTACTAGTAATACATAGTGGAACCATCATCATAGTATTTTCATTGTATATAACTTACTAGTAATACATAGTGGAACCATCATCATAGTATTTACATTGTATATATCTTACTAGTAATACATAGTGGAACCATCATCATGGTATTTACATTGTATATAACTTACTAGTAATACATAGTGGAACCATCATCATAGTATTTACATTGTAT
Organism: Salvelinus namaycush; assembly: GCF_016432855.1. Classification (NCBI taxonomy): domain Eukaryota; kingdom Metazoa; phylum Chordata; class Actinopteri; order Salmoniformes; family Salmonidae; genus Salvelinus; species Salvelinus namaycush. The sequence continues at coordinate 123,687 of NW_024061138.1, forward strand.
ATAACTTACTAGTAATACATAGTGGAACCATCATCATAGTATTTACATTGTATATAACTTACTAGTAATACATAGTGGAACCATCATCATAGTATTTACATTGTATATAACTTACTAGTAATACATAGTGGAACCATCATCATAGTATTTACATTGTATATAACTTACTAGTAATACATAGTGGAACCATCATCATAGTATTTACATTGTATATAACTTACTAGTAATACATAGTGGAACCATCATCATAGTATTTACATTGTATATAACTTACTAGTAATACATAGTGGAACCATCATCATAGTATTTACATTGTATATAACTTACTAGTAATACATAGTGGAACCATCATCATAGTATTTACATTGTATATAACTTACTAGTAATACATAGTGGAACCACCATCATGTTGTTGTTTATGTATTAGCCATTGTTTCTTTTCTTTTTTTTTAATCTTATTTGTATTTCATTAAATGTATCGACCGAAGATTCCACAATACAACAGCAGTAGTGTTGTACCTGTATACATGATTATATGTACTATTATTATTACTACTGAAATTAACTCGATTTCATTATCCTCATTGCATTGTACTGTATTTACTGAATGCTGTACCACTATACTGCTCTGGCAATATCTACAAGATGTTTTTCAGCCAATAAAGCAATCTGAATCTGAATTTGAGAGAGATAGAGAGAGAGAGGGGAGAGAGAGAGAGAGAGAGAGAGAGAGAGAGAGAGAGAGAGAGAGAGAGAGAGAGAGAGAGAGAGAGAGAGAGAGAGAGAGAGAGGGGCAGAGAGAGAGAGGGGGAGAGGGGCAGAGAGAGAAAGGGGGAGGGAGAGGGGGGAGAGAGAGTGGAAGAGAGAGAAAGGGGGAGAGGGGGGAGAAGGGGAGAGAGAAACAGAGAGAGTGTGATTGTGACTGTGACCATGGTGAAATTGTCCAGGGGCAAAGCGCCAGCCAGGCCCAGGGCACAGCATGCTGCTAGGAGTCCAGGGGCAGAGAGCCAGCCAGGCCCAGGGCACAGCATGACGCTGCATCTCGATCAGTGTTGTGACTGCTTCAATTACCCATCACCCGCCACTGAGCGTTCAGAGACAGGGATCACGGCAGGGCCTGATGGTTCTGCTGCCACTCTTTGTCTCTCTCTTTGCCTGGAAATGGAACACATCCTGAAGACATCCTCCACGCCTCAGTCTATTTCCCCATTAGAACCCCACTCAACTGTCCCTGGACCTGCCAGTCTGCCATTATCTCTTTACAAATACAAGGGATAAAAGAAAAACCGAGCATGACAGAGTGCTCTTCAGATATCACTGTATTGTTAGAGAAAAGACGACCAGATATCACTGTATTTTTTTGAGAAAACACTACCAGATATCATGCCTTTATTAATGTACAGAGACTAGATACAAATGCACGCTATCCTTATCCAGCTTTTTAAAAATATATATTGTTTCATGAGAATGGTTTGAGGAGGACCGATTTAACATATTCTGAACATAATTATGAGAAGAGATGAAGAGATGGTAGTATTATATGAAGAGATGGTAGTATTAGATGGTAGTATTAGATGGTAGTATTAGATGAGGAGATGGTAGTATCTGATGGTAGTATTAGATGGTAGTATTAGATGAAGAGATGGTAGTATTAGATGAATAGATGGCAGTATTAGATGGTAGTATTAGATGGCAGTATTAGATGAAGAGATGGTAGCATCCGATGGTAGTATTAGATGAGGAGATGGTAGTATTAGATGGTAGTATTAGATGGAAGTATTAGATGAAAAGATGGTAGTAGTAGATGGAAGTATTATATGGTAATATTAGATGAAGAGATGGTAGTATTATATGGTAGTATTAGATGGTAGTATTAGATGAAGAGATGGTAGTATTAGATGCTAGTATTAGATGGGGAGCTGGTAGTGTTAGATGGTAGTATTAGATAAAGAGATGGTAGTATTAGATGGTCGTATTATATGGTAGTTTTAGATGGTAGTATTAGACGAAGAGATTGTAGTATTATATGGCAGTATTAGATGGTAGTACTAGATGGTAGTATTAGATGGTAGTATTAGATGAGTAGATGGTAGTATTAGGTGACAGTATTAGGTGGTAGTATTAGATGGTCGTTTTAGATGAAGAGATGGTAGTATTAGATGGTAGTATTAGATTAAGAGATTGTAGTATTAGATGGTAGTATTAGATGGTAGTTTTAGATGAAGAGAGGGTCGTAGTAGATGGTAGTAATAGATGGTAGTATTAGATGGTAGTTTTAGATGGTAGTATTAGACGAAGAGATTGTAGTATTAGATGGTAGTATTAGATGAGGAGGTGGTAGTAATATATGGTAGTATTAGATTAAGAGATGGTAGTATTAAATGGTAGTATTAGATGGTAGTATTAGACGAAGAGATTGTAGTATTAGATGGTAGTATTAGACGAAGAGATTGTAGTATTAGATGGTAGTATTATATGAGGAGATGTAGTATTAGATGGTACTATTATATGGTAGTATTGTATGAGGAGATGGTAGTACTAGACGAAGAGATTGTAGTATTAGATGGGAGTATTAGATGAGGAGGTGGTAGTATTAGATGGTACTATTAGATGGTAGTATTATATGAGGAGATGGTAGTATTAGATGATAGTATTAGATGGTAGTATTATATGAGGAGATGGTAGTATTAGATGATAGTATTAGATGGTAGTATTATATGAGGAGATGGTAGTATTAGATGATAGTATTAGATGAAGAGAAGGTAGTATTAGATGGCAGTATTAGATGAAGAGATGGTAGTATTAGATGAAGAGATGGTAGTATTAGATGTCAGCTGTCTTGTTTAGTTGGTTTCTACGGATACCATCCATACATCTCACCCCCCTCCTTACCCACTCATTCCATCTCCACTCCAAAACCATCCTATACCATCATGTCATTTGCATACAGATGCCTTACTCTCCGCCCCCTCCCTTTTCTAATCAGCCGAAGGGAAAGGACAACTCAGACTCAGGACTCATACCCCCCACCCTCTGTCACCATCAACCCTCCGCCACTTTCCCCTCCATGCCCCCCTCCTCCCCCCATACACACAATATGAACAGCACATGTAGTTATTAGTCATTATCCTCGCTCTCCATCTGAGCTCTGGAGCACCCAGCTGGCCTACAACAAGCACCACTGATGATCTGATGAGCCAATACCATGTTAGCTTATGGATCATGGGGTGTGTGTGTGTGGGGGGAGGGGGAGTCTGATTATTGCTGACCCTTGCAGAATGCCCCCCCCCCCCCTCCCCTGGGGGATGCAGGTGTCGGACGTAGTCAGAAATGTGAGAGAACAAGGAGGGAGGGACGGAGAGACTGAGGGAGGTTGAGAGAAAGAGAGAGAGTGAGAGTGAGAGAGAGAGAGAGAGAGAGAGAGAGAGAGAGAGAGAGAGAGAGAGAGAGAGAGAGTGAGAGAGAGAGAGAGAGAGAGAGAGAGAGAGAGAGAGAGAGAGAGAGAGAGAGAGAGAGAGAGAGTGAGAGAGAGAGAGAGAGAGAGAGAGAGAGAGAGAGAGTGAGAGAGAGAGAGAGAGAGAGAGAGAGAGAGAGAGAGAGAGAGAGAGAGAGAGAGAGAGTGAGAGAGTGAGAGAGAGAGAGAGAGAGAGAGAGAGAGAGAGAGAGAGAGAGAGAGAGAGAGAGAGAGAGAGAGAGAGAGAGAGTGAGAGAGAGAGAGAGAGAGAGAGAGAGAGAGAGAGAGAGAGAGAGAGAGAGAGAGAGAGAGAGAGAAAGAGAGAAAGAGAGAGAGAGGGGGTCTATCTGTGTGCAAGTC
>NW_024061138.1:132500-157500 GCF_016432855.1 Salvelinus namaycush
TGTATCAGTGTTGTTTTCTTCCCTACTATTTCAAAACTTACTTTACATTTTCATCCCAGCAAATCGGGAACATTCAAAGAAAATTTGCTAAGATTCCCATTAAGTTCTAGTTATGTCACGATCGTCTTGCTGAGAGAGAGTGGACCAAGGCGCAGCGTGTGCAAAATACATTCTCTTTTATTTTAGAGAAAGGAAAAAACACGCAACGAACACTTTAACAAACTGAAACAAAACAACAAACGATCGTGAAGCTATAGACGTAAGTGCACACACAAGCTACAAACGTACAACATAGACAATTACCCACATAAACCTAGTGCCTATGGCTGTCTTAAATATGGCTCCCAATCAGAGACAATTAATGACATCTGTCTCTGATTGAGAACCATTCAGGCAACCATAGACACAGCTAGACACCTACACTAAACACAAACCCATCTACTCTACTTAACCCCCTAAACCATACAACCACCCTAGACAATACAAAAACACATACCTTCCCCATGTCACACCCTGACCTAACTAAAATAATAAAGGAAACAAAGAATACTAAGGCCAGGGCGTGACAAGTTAGGACTTTATCTAACATTAGAATTGTTTAATCAAAAATGCTTTAAATTAAATGTCCTTGGAAAATTCTCCTAGTATTCAATAAAATGTTGTGCACAAAATCTGTAACAACCACCACAGAAAAATCACCAAAAGTTCTCATTAGGTTCCCAGGTACTGTAATAACACAATGTAGCAGTAATGTTTTCCCAGCAAACCAAAATTGGTTCTGTGAAAGTTCCCAGAACATCCGTTAGATAACGGCAAATGTTCTCATAACACAAAAACTGTCCATTCGTGGCGATGATTATAGAATGTTTGTATAAAACATTCACCTGATGTTGTAAGAACATTCCTATAACACATTTTGTCTGTCCTTTAACGGTTGCCAGAATGTTTCATTAAGTTGTGGGAACAGTCTGATGGGAACATTGTGGGGACATCATAAAAAATATGTTCCCAAAATACAAAAATGTTCCAGTTGTGCTGATGATTCTACAATGTTTATTTTAAGGTGCAAAAAAGATTCACCTGATGTTACCATAACGTTCCCAGAACACATTTCTTTCCCAGAATGTCTGTTTTTTAAAGGTTCCCAGAACATTTAATTAGGTTGTGGGAACAGTGTGGGTACATTACAAGAGATAGGTTCCCAAAACATAAAAAATGCTCAGTTGTGCAGTTAGGTTAGTTAGGTTGCACAGGGCATTCCCGTAGTATTTTAAGAATTAAATAAGTCTGTTTTTATGACATTCATAGCATGTTTGTTTAAGTTTGAAATGTTTTTTTCAACCACAATTTTGTGACATCCAATTGGTAGTTACAGTCTTGTCCCATCACTGCAACTCAGGTACAGACTCGGGAGAGGCAAAGGTCGAGAGCCATGCCTCCTCCGAAACACGACCCTGCCCAAGACGCACTGCTTCTTGACACACTGCTCGCTTAACCCGGATCAAACCCGGATCTATAGTGATGCCTCAAGCACTGCAGTGCCTTAGACCGCTGAACCACTCGGGAGGCCTTTTGTTTTAGGTTTAACATAATATTCCGTTAATGTTCACAGAATATACCGTACATTTTACCATTTCTCGGAGGTCCTCGGAACATTTCAAGAACATTTAGAAAATGTTATATTTAAGTTTGACCTAATATTACCACAACATTCAAATTAAAGCAGATTGGAATATGTCCCCAATATGTTTCTCTCCAGATTTAATAGCCATTTGAATTTGAGGACTGTATTGTAGGTGATATAGAGACACATGGCATTTTCATTTCATTCATAGGACATTGGAAGAGCATTTAATCACACAAACACAACCATATTTTTTTTTACACTTCCTATGTTCACAATCTGCATTTATGTGGGGTTTGAACCTGCAATGTTTAGTTCTCAAGACAGTTTTTTTGTCCTCTGCACCACAAGGAAAACTCTCATAAAGATATTTATTTCAGTACATAGCCATGGCAGTATGGTCAATCAGGAATTCCATGCTTCCTTTTTTATCCTTCTTAGACATAACTAACCCAGGGATATACTGGTAACTGGGTCATTCACCATCACTTTTACCCGCCCTCTTTATATGCTGTATACTTCTGGGCCCATATTTACAAGGTATCCAAGACTATGAGTGCTGGTCTAGGATCACTTTTGTCACACCGCTCCCCATCATTACACACACCTGTCACCAATGTTACGCGCATCAGCACTTCATTGGACTCACCTGGACTCCATCACTGATTGATTGCCTCCCCTATATCTGTCTGCTCCTCAGTTTCTTCCCCGTGTCTGCATTAATGTTGTTTTGTTTCCCCTGTCCAGACGCTGTCCTTGTTTTGTTTCATGTCTGTCATTCATTAAATATTCACTCCCTGTACCTGTGCTTCTCGTCTCCCAGCATCTGTCCTTACAACTTTTGCTTTTTAGATCATGAAAAATAAACCAGTGGTCACCATATCAACATGAAATGAACGTTTGTGCACCCTGATACAAACATTATCTGAATGTCAGCACAACTGGACACTTTTGGTGTTTTTGGAACCTATCTGTTGTCATATCCCCACAATGTTCCCACAGCCTAATGAAACATTCTGGGAACCTTTAAAGAACATATTAAATGTGTCCTGGGAACGTTCTTGTAAAATCAGGTGAATGTTTTTTGCACCCAAAAAATAAACATTGTAGAATCATCCGCACAACTGGACAGTTTGTGTGTTGTGGGAACATATACAGTATTTTGTGATGTCCCCACAATGTTCCCACCAGACTGTTCCCACAACCTAATGAAACATTCTGGGAACCATTAAAGAACAGATTAAATGTGTTCTAGGAACGTTTTTGCAACATCAGGTGAATGTTTTATACAAACATTCTATAATCATCATCACGACTGAACACTTTTTTTGTGTTATGAGAACATTTGCCACAACCTAACAAATGTTCTGGGAACTTTTTCTGGGATAACTCCACAATGGAAAGAGTCAGATTACACCATAACAAGAATCTGAAGGATATTGAATAATGAGGATGAAATGGAAATTTCAATGAATTCACACAGGGGTCATTTTTCCTCGACTGGGTCTTGTTAATTCTTCTATTTCATGCACTTCTCTGTGTTATTTGTTTGAACTGTTGTGTCTTTATCGTACAGACTCCCAGGTAGCTGTAGGGCATGTCAGAGTTCAGCAGCCTGCTCTGTAGTGACTTCATGGTTATTAAGCAAGGGACAGGGATATCAGAGAGCAGGGTGAAAAGCCTGGCTGGATAGGGGACAGGGGGAGGGGGGAGATGGAGGAGATGGAACAGGGGGAAAGGGAGGAGGGGGGGCCTAACATTAATAGGTTAATGAGTGTGTAGTGCTCAGGAAGAATACAGCGGGAGTGTCTGGCTCCCTCAGAAAGAAACTTCTGGTGGCATTAGTGAGGTTAGCACTCTTTTTAAATGAGAGTCTCTCTTTGTGAGCCATGCAGAGAAAGCAAATTTAATAAGCAGTGAATCCATTACATGTGCTTCCTATTTTTTCACCATAGCAACACAGGCTAGGGGGCATTGAGACAAGGCTATGTACAGAGGACATTATTATCTAGGAGGGAGGCGCTGTCCCCGACAGACACAGAGTGCATAAACAAGGCCTGGAATTAGCTTATTGTGTCTGCTCTAGGAATATAAAGAATATGGAAAACTATACTATAGAGAAATATAAACTGTAAAGTCAGACAGTCAAATAAGAGAGAATATGATTTATTCAATATGCATCAATTGGATTCTTGTTTTTCACACTGTGCTGCATGAAAGCAAGCATCGAAATGACTCATATGGCAGGCAGTGTGTGAACCGGTTTTGAAGCTGTGCAACGTCATCATGTCACTGATATTTTACTGAAACACTATAAAAAGGGTATGTATTTTAGTCATAATTTATCTGAAGTACAGAGCTGGGCCCCTCTTGTCCCAGAGCCTTGGTAGCATTAAGATCATCGTTAGCACCATGTTACGATGTAGGCTAACTTTGGTAGCCGAGCTGTTTCCCAAACCGTCGGTACTAAAGTTCCACTTAAACATGCTCATAATTTAACGACTTCAGACTACTCGTAGAACAGAACAGCTAGATGCTTTTTTGACCCTTAGGCATCACTTTATACACAGAAGATATCCGTTAAACACAGAATCAAGAAGTGTATCTCTGTGACCGCCAATAACTTCGGAACGAAGTTGACTTACAAATAGCCTACAAAGTTGCCAATGTCTTTTCAATTGATATAAACAAGCGAAGAATTAAACGATGCTTCAAATGAAAACCGAGAAGACTGCAAACGATGAACACATTATAGGCTATGTAGGCCTATATATTTCAATTACATTGAAATAAATGTTAGGTTCAGTCAATTGAATTATATTTAGCTAATTCTAGGCTACTGTCTGTATCTTTAGCCTCAATATATTTCATGATGTGTAACAATCTGTGCTCAGTGATGTGCCAAATCTTGATTGTGTGCATCTAGGGTAAGCATTTCGAATCAGCCACCTCAATATTTGCAGCCATTGGTGGTAATATCTCTCTAGGATAGGAGCTGATCCGTCTTCAGTATTGTGGAATAATTATCGTGCAAAAGGAAGACTTGACTAGAGAAATCTGATCCGAGAACAGCACTGCTTTTCTTTCGATCCTATTCCTATCAGTATCGATGACATGGTGTAATGACGCACTTAGGGAACGTTCTCTATATGTGCTTGTTAAGGAAATACTCTTAAACGTAGATATGTGTTTTGGATTGCTGAGTCAATTACACCATGCAATATTTAAGTGTATCTTTCAACAACAACAAAAAATGTAAATACGTTTTTTCCCGAATATTTAGGTAAATTAGCAGGCTAACTCATTTGAACCTGCGTCGTAGTATACCCCTCTATACCGGAACTAAGTGAACAACAGGGGGAAAAGGTAGAGAACAGAACATCAATAAACAGCGGTGGTGGAGGTGGTGGTTCAGTGAGGATGGGATGAAAATCCCATGGTGACATCATTACCATGTTGTATCATCCTGAAGTAGTAGCTGCGGTAGTGTATTGTTGTTGGTATTGTGGTTGTGTGAGTCAGGCTATATACACTACATGACCAAAGAATGCAGGGGACATGCTTCCATGAAGCCACAAGAGCATTAGTTAGGTCGGGCACTGATATTGGGCAATTAGGCCTGGCTCGCAGTCAGCGTTCCAATTCATTCCAAAGGTGATCGATTGGGTTGAGGTCAGAAATTAACTGTACAGGCCAGTTCATTTCTGTCACACCGATCTAGACAAACCATTTCTGTTTAGAGCTTGATTTGTGCTGAAACAGGAAAGGGCCTGCCCCAAACTGTTGCCACAAAGCTGAAAGCACACAATAGTATAGATTGTCATTGTATGCTGTAGCGTTAAGATTTCCCTTCACTGGAACTAAGGGGCTCGAACCATGAAAAACAACCCCAGACCATTATTCCTCCTCCACCAAACTTAACAGTTGGCACTATGCAGTCGGGCAGGTAGCGTTCTCCTGGCATCCACCAAACCCAGATTCGTCCTTCGGACTGACCGACGGTGAAGCGTGAAACGCGTTTCCACTGCTCCAGAGTCCAATGGCGGCAAGCTTTTCACCACTCCAGCTGATGCTTGGCATTGTGCATGGTGATCTTAGGCTTGTGTTCGGCTGCATGAAGCTTCTGACGAACAGTTATTGTGCTGTCGTTGCCTCCAGAGGCAGTTTGGAACTCAGTAGTGAGTGTTGCAACCGAGGACAGACCATTTTTATGCACTACGCGCTTCATCCCTCGGCGATTCCGTTCTGTGAGCTTGTGTGGCCTACCACTTTGCGACTGAGCCGTTGTTGCTCTTAGACATTTCCACTTCATAAAGCAGAATTTACAGTTGACCGGGGCAGCTCTAGCAGGGCAGAAATTTAACGAACTGACTTGTTGGAAAGGTGGCATCCTATGATGGTGCCACATTGAAAGTCACTGAGCTCTTCAGTAAGACCATTCTAATGCCAATGTTTGACTATGGAGATTGAATGGCTGTGTGCTCGATTTTACGCACCTGTCAGCCAAATCCACTCATTTGAAGGGGTGTCCACATACTTTTGTATATATAGTGTATATTTGTCAGGATCTTACTCAAAAAGACTTTGAAAGTAAAGTTAACATTTTTAAAATTGAATGTTTTTTTTTAACTAAAGTTTCCACCAAAGAATGCAGAGTATTTGTGTGCCAGTAGTGAAATGTCCAGACCAGATCAGCGTACCAAATGTTCTTTGTGTTGGAGTTGTATAGACATTGTTGTTGAAAGCTGAGAGTGACCGGCCGTGATTGGCTACGGGAGTTGGCAGTAGTCAAATACCCTTCTTTGTACGGCCCCATCTGATTGGTTTGGCTTGGGCTAGCTGAAATTACCCCTCCCCTCCCTATCCCCCTACAAGTTGAACGAAGTTTGCTGCAACTTTTTCCCAGAGAAGTTAACTTCTCAGTAATTGACGGTCGCGCGTGGGACAGTAGGGGACCGCAGACATGAAGCTGTGTCTCACTTTTATAGGTTAGTCAACTAATCTTATTTTTTCCCATTGACAGGTACTTGGATTGAACATGTGTTTTATAGCGAGTTGTTTGTGTGATGAAAGTACTGATGTTTGTGATTTTCGAGATTCCGATGCAAGAGTTGGCGACACTTGATTAAAACTCAATTAAATAGTCTTCATAATGAGTTTAGCCTACTGAGCTTTTTTGTTTGTGTAGCTGACATTTTTGCGTCAATTTGTTGCATTATAATTATTATTTATTCGTTTTTTTTACCTAGGCCTATAGCGTCATGATAAGTGACAATAATGTAATAATTTATTTTAAATTCAAAATAATTTCTCCCAAAATGTCTAGAATACCGGTTTTACTTCAACTTACTTTTTATTATTCTGGAAATAAAGTATAGTTTGATTTGATTTACTCATAGAAAAATGTGTGCCTTATGCTACTTTAAAACAACAATTGTTGCACATGAAAACAAAACAAACACAATTTCAGAGATTATTATATTTTATTTCTAAATAGGCTACTAAATAGCCTAATCCTTCGAATAACCGAAATCTAAACTCCCTAGACCTTCCGGTAGACTTTCCCCAGACAAAGGCCAGTGTATTCCCCCGGTGACGTGTGGCTCAGTAGCCTACCTTGGGGACAATGCCATCTCAGGCTGCAAGCATATTAAAACTTTTCTCTTGTTGTATATCAGCTTGTTCCATCTGTCGAGGGACTTCTATGAGTCGGGACTCCCCACCTCCTCCTTCAGCTGCCACCATTTGCAATATTTAATACTGCCCATCGGCTTGTCACAATATAGCCACCGCGCTACAGCGACGTGACCATTGTCGAGGCCATCTGCAGCGAGACTTTAAACAATCGGTTGAAGAAAAAAGTTACCAGCTGGTAACCGAGTAACTGCTCGGGGTCCTTGAGTTTGGAAAAAATATGGAGTTGTTCCGAGAAACTCTTCAGGAAGATTTTCAGGAATCCGGGGGGTTTACCAAATAAAAGTTTGGATTAGGGTATACACTATGAACAAAGCAAAAAATATGTGATCAGATCAATGAGGCTATTTTGAAGGAATAATTAGACTATGATAGGCTATTTATATGAAACCATATTTAGGCTATAAACTGATGGGGCTAATATTGTACACATCAATAGACAAAAGTAATTTAGCCTTTGTTGTAGGTCCATAAATACACGACATGGTCAAAAGTATGTGGACACCCCTTCAAATTAGTGGATTTGGCTATTTCAGCCACACCCGCTGCTGACAGGTGTATACAATCGAGCACATAGCCATGCAATCTCCATAGACAAACATTGGCAGTTGAATGGGCCGTACTGAAGAGCTCAGTGACTTTCAACGTGGCACTGTCATAGGATGCCACCTTTCCAACAAGTCCGTTTGTCAAATGTCTGGCCTGCTAGAGGTGCCCCAGTCAACTGTAAGTGCTGTTATTGTGAAGTGCAAACGTCTAGGAGCAACAACGGCTCAGCCACAAAGTGGTAGCGCACAGCGCGTAAAAATCATCTGTCCTCGGTTGCAACACTCATTACAGAGTTCCAAACTGCCTCTGGAAGCAATGTCAGCACAAGAACTGTTCGTCGGGAGCTTTATGAAATTGATTTCCATGGCCGAGCAGCTGTACACAAGCCTAAGATCACCATGAGTGATGCCAAGTGTCGGCTGGAGTGGTGTAAAGCTCGCTGCCATTGGACTCTGGAGCAGTGGATACGTGCTCTCTGGAGTGATGAATTACGCTTCACCATCTGGCAGTCTGACGGACGAATCTGGGTTTGGTGGAGGCCATGAGAACGCTACCTGCCCAAATACATAGTGTCAATTGTAAAGTTTGGTGGATGAGGAAAAATGGTCTGGTAGGCCCCTTAGTTCCATTGAAGGGAAATCTTAATGCTTCAGCATACAATAACTTTCGAGACGATTCTGTGCTTCCAACTTTGTGGTTTGGAGAAGGCCCTGTCCTGTTTCAGCATGACAATGCCCCCGTGCATAAAGTGTGGTCCATACATAAATGGTTTGTCTAGATCGGTATGGAAGAACTTGACTGGCCTGCACATTGCCCTGACCTCAACTCCATCGAACACCTTTGGGATTAATTGGAACGCCGACTGCGAGCCAGGCCTAATCGCCCTACATCAGTGCCCGACCTCACTAATGCTCTTGTGGCTGAATGGAAACAAGTCACCGCAGCAATGTTCCAACATCTAGTGGAAAGCCTTCCCAGACAAGTGGAGGCTGTTATAGCAGCAATGTTCCAACATCTAGTGAAAAGCCTTCCCAGAAGAGTGGAGACTGTTGTAGCAGCAATGTTCCAACATCTAGTGAAAAGCCTTCCCAGAAGAGTGGAGACTGTTACTGAGCCACACGGTCCCGTGTGGCTCAGTTGGTAGAGCATGGCGCTTGCAACGCCAGGGTTGTGGGTTCAATTCCCACGGGGGGACCAGGATGAATATGTATGAACTTTCCAATTTGTAAGTCGCTCTGGATAAGAGCGTCTGCTAAATGACTTAAATGTAATGTAAATGTTATAGCAGCAATGTTCCAACATCTAGTGGAAAGCCTTCCCAGAAGAGTGGAGGCTGTTATAGCAGCAAAGGCGGGACCATCTCCATATTAAGGCCCATGATTTTGGAATGAGATGTTCAATGAGCATATACCATATACTTTTGGCCATCTAGTGTATGTTGTCAAGCTTGTCATAGGCTCCAAAGACAATTCAAGTTTTACAGAACATGCCTATTCAGCACGGACTGCTGTCCATGGTCCTGAAACCATAGTGGGCTAGACGGCAAAGGAGCTGTCTGGGGTCCTGAAGACATACAGGACAAGTTCAAACTTACTGTAGCCTTCTCACTGTGTGTGTGTATTCAAAAATGTGATTCTTTACAATTTTCAAGGTGTGTAGATTTAGTCACACACACTTAAGCCCTGGGCCTTCCTGTCTCCTGGCTTCTGCGGACTCTATTTCTTGGATCGGAGGCAAAGGCAGATTTTTTGATTCTGTGTTTTGTTTACTCTATTGTCGACGCTGCTGTGTTGACTAACGCCTTGCTCGGAGCCGCACAAGTGAAATCATACTGTTGCGCCGTGCAGGACACCAGTGATTGATTTCAGCTTCAATGCATAACAATGGGATTGCATAAAAAGACCCTGCTGCAAAGAGATAAGCATTTAATAGAATTTCTGAAAGCTGAAGGTTGGCTTTTTGGAATATTCCCTATACATTCTACGGCGTGGAGACAACAGACAAAGGATGGCATTTGTGGGAAGTATTTTCAAATGGATTGTAATGATTGATTGTCATTTTCACTAATGGTTTCCGAAACAGCAAAGCAAAACCATGGCGTATGTAACATTTGGGAGTGATGCCAAGTTGCTAAATGCTAACATATTTACATGTCTCTATTAGCAGAATGTTATCCATGCCAAGTGGCCCAAACAGAAATCTAACTTTTTATGCACTGCCACAACAAAGCTTCGATCATCACTGAGATTTTGGAACAAATATGGCACGGTTTCACTGGCCACTCAAGATAGGGATTTTATCTGACAGAAATAGAAACCATGGACTATTCATCGATTTTAAAGATCTACCATCGTGTGTTATAATTATTTGAAGCTCGAAAGCTTGTATGTTTTTACAACACTATTGACTTTCGTTTAAGTCTTTACCTATGCTGTACTACTGCGATTTTCCATGGAGACTTACTCTCTCTGTGTTTTCAAGAACCACTTTCCATATGCACTCGAAACTAACAAATGAGATGCTGTCATCCCCTGCTATACATACTAACTCAGGGCATACATTAATTCCCTGCACGAGAAAAGTGTCCATTGTGTGAGTTATTGGTCAGTAGCACCTCTGAGGAATGGGGGGGGGGGGGGTTAGATGTCAGCTTTAACGTATGCATGCTTTTATGGAGTATCAAAGATTTATCTCTAGGAGGAAAATAAGAGCCTTCTGGGGTTGGTTGTTGGTTGTTCCCTAGTAAAGCCAGCCTAAAGCTCATGGCCTCCGACTTTATCCTCCCTGATTGGAAGTGCACAGGATCATATAAAAGTGCAATAATTGTTCCATTACTAGGCTATTTGAATTATAATATATACAATACCAGTAAAAAGTTTGGACACACCTACTCATTCAAGGGTTTTTCTTTATTTTTACTATTTTCTACATTATAGAATAATAGTGAAGAGTTCAAAACTATGAAATAACACATATGGAATCATGTAGTAACCAAAAAAGTGTCAAAGTAGTTCAAAGTAGCCACCCTTTGCCTTGATGACAACTTTGCACACTCTTGTTGGCTGCTTTTCCTTCACTCTGCGGTCCAACTCATCCCAAAGCATCTCAATTGGAATTAGGTTGGGTTATTGTGGAGGTCAGGTTATCTGATGCAGCACTCCATCACTCTCCTTCTTGGTCAAATAGCCCTTACAAATCAAATCAAATTTGTCACATACAACCTTACAGTGAAATGCTTACTTACGAGCCCTTAACCAACAATGCAGTTTTAAGAAAATCCCTAAAAAAGTAAGAGATAAGAATAACAAATAATTAAGGAGCAGCAGTGAATAACAATAGCGGGGCTATATACAGGGGGTACCGGTACAGAGTCAACGGTACACAGCCTGGTGGTGTGTTTTGGGTCATTGTCCTGTTGAAAAACAAATGATGGTTCCACTAAGCGCAAACCAGATGGGATGGTGTATTGCGGCAGAATGCTGTGGTAGCCATGCTGGTTAAGTGTGCCTTGAATTCTAAATAAATCACTGACAGTGTCACCAGAAATGCACCCCCACACCATCACACCTCCTCCTCCATGCTTCACGGTGGGAACCACACGCTTGAGATGATCCGTTCACCTACTCTGCATCTCACAAAGACACGGTGGTTGGAACCAAAAATCTCAAATTTGGACTCATCAGACCAAAGGACAGATTTCCACTGGTCTAATGTCCATTGTTCGTGTTTCTTGGCCCAAGCAAGTCTCTTCTTCTTATTGATGTCCTTTAGTAGTGGTTTCTTTGCAGCAATTCGACCATGAAGGCGTGATTCACTCAGTCTCCTCTGAACAGCTGATGTTGAGATGTCTATTACTTGAACTCTGTGAAGCATTTATTTGGGCTGCAATTTCTGTGGCTGGTGACTCTAACTTATCCTCTGCAGCAGAGGTAACTCTGGGTTTTCCTCTACTGTGGCGGTCCTCATGAGAGCCAGTTTCATCATAGAGCTCGATGGTTTTTGCGACTGCACTTGAAGAAACTTTCAAAGTTCTTGACATTTTCCGCATTGACTGACCTTCATGTCTTAAAGTAATGATGGACTGTCATTCCTCTTTGCCTATTTTAGCTGTTCTTGCCATAATATGGACTTGGTCTTTTACCAAATAGGGCTATCATCTGTATACCACCCATACCTTGTCACAACACAACTGATTGGCTCAAACCCGTTAAGAACTAAATAAATTCCACAAATGAACTTTTAAAAAGTCACACCTGTTAATTGAAATGCATTCCAGGTGACTACCTCATGAAGCTGGTTGAGAGAATGCCAAGAGTGTGCAAAGCTGTCATCAAGGCAAATTGGCTACTTTGAAGAATCATTTAATTTTTTTACACTTTTTTGCCTGCTACATGATTCCATATGTGTTATTTCATAATTTTGATGTCTTCACTATTATTCTACAATGTAGAAAATAGTAAAAATAAAGAAAAACCCTTGAATGAGTAGGTGTGTCCAAACCTTTGACTGGTACTGTATATATTTGTAATAAAAGCGTATTAATGCACATCAAAGTGTGTGTGTGTGTGTGTGTGTGTGTGTGTGTGTGTGTGTGTGTGTGTGTGTGTGTGTGTGTGTGTGTGTGTGTGTGTGTGTGTGTGTGTGTGTGTGTGTGTGTGTGTGTGTGTGTGTGTGTGTGTGTGTGGAGAAGCAGAGAGAGAGAGAGTAGGGTACACTGAATAATAGTGGGGCAACCTGAAGCCCTGCCCATATGATGCTCTCGGTTTTACTACTGCTTCCGTGATGTCATGGCAAAGGGCGGAGGGAGGAAAGAGGTGGGGGGGTGGGGGGGGGGGACAATGGCTCATGTAGGAAAGGTAAGTCAATATTACGTTTTCTCGCTGACAAAGGCAAATTAAGCCATGTTTTTGCTTGCAAACAAGTAACATTTAACGCCTCAGATCTGGAACTCGGCGCTGTCGCCATTTTCAGGAGGCCGTCCTGCGCTGGCGTTTCACGGATTGAAATCTGGATATTAAAGGCTACGGGGCTAGAATCAGATTGTTTTCGAGCTGTAACGGAGGACATCATCCACCAAACTACTTGACAATCGTCCACCAAACTACTTGACAACGAACCGAACTCACTCAAAACAAAAGCAAGACGTACAGAGAAAATACTAAGGAAATATTCAGTGATTCAGGTAATAACATGTTCTAAAAAAAAATGTTTACACTGCATAGTCTACAGCAAATCTATAACAACTGATTGTTTATGATACAAAAGTATTCGTGTTTTTTTTGTACAACTTTGTATAGCCGTTAGTTTCTGAATCGTTGCATTATCATGCATTTGAATTTGGAACCCAAAGAGGATGGAGTGAGTGTTGTCAGGACTTGATAAATATATTGTTTTATTTGTCATATTTCTCACTAGTAGGAGACGGTCTGTAGTTCATGTTTCTCAATGTATAGGATGCAACTGCCATTTGCCAATCAAGGTTGCCTGTTTTGGACTAGGATATGTTTTTGTGTGGAAAAGTGTATCACTTCCTGTCCTGCATTGATGTTTCCTTGTTGATGCAATTAGGCTCCCACAAGCTGACGTGTATGTGTTGACATTTTTGGGAGAATACGCTTTTATTGAAAGAGAAACAGATAAATCTATCCATATATCTATTTAGCATACTCAAAATCATTGCGAGTACTCCGAATTAGTCAACTATGGCGCTCACTTTTAGAATATCGGTGATATTTACGCGCTTGTCGCTGTGACTCTGCTTGTCTGTGCGTAGAGTTGGTCATTGTGTTTCCGGCAAACCTAATCTAAACAACGTAAATCCGCATTGATCTTGAAACACAGCTGTTTGTGTTCAATGTACACAGTGCTCTTTCACTTTATTTTCTTCGATATCACCTTCTCTTTGGAATATATTATATCGACGACATCAGTCGCCGTTACCTTGCTATTACGCAATTGACCACTATTAATGTTTTTATCACTGTTTTGTCAATTTTATTCTGTCTGACCATCCACTGAATAATTTAGGTAAACTTGCTTTACTGGGAGTTTGTTAGTTTCATATGACTGCGTGTAATTAAGGTTGAACAATGGGCGTTGCACAGGAGTCCCAGCCAAGCGTGTGGATGGAGGAGGATAGAGGAGGGGTGGCCATTTGATCCGCAGCAGAAAACAGAGATGCTCCCTTCACATGTCAGGCGCCCTTAGTCAGATGCGCAGATAAAAGTCCTTAGCAAATTCCATTTCATTTGAGAATCTAGGATAGAACGCTCAACGTGCCCGTTCCAAAATCTATTTTTGTCGACTTCTGCTCTGTTGACTTTGGCCATTCGTAGCCTACTGATCTGGTTTGAGTCGGTGTCTGGTATGTTGTGTTAAATGATGCTGCTCTCTCTGCTTAGTTGGTCACATAATGTGCCATGCGGCCTGTCAAAGCACCTGCGCCTAAGATGGAGGATGAGAATGAAACACTGGGCCATTATGAAAAAATGTCCTCTGGTCGAAAGTTTGGACTGCTGTGTTCATATCTGTATTCTACTGCGAATGTCCTGGTCTCTCCCAAGAACGACCACCTGCTTTCTTAACTAGCTACTGTTGCTACTACAACTATCTATTGTTACTATTATATATAGGGGGGGGGGGTACTATGCTGCCACAAGGCAACGGCAATACTAGTCATATAGTGAACATTATAACGTCATCGAATAAAATATCATATTTGAGGTACTTGCAGTGCCACATTGATATGAGTACCCATGTCTACGTTTATTAAAAAACAGATTGCAGCCAGTCCATGGTAGGTAGACTAGATAAATGTTTTTAAATGTAGTCTACGGTGTGTTTCTTTTCTCTATAATAGCCAGGTTTCCCCCCCCCCCCCTATGCTTCTTTTGCAATTTATAGTAAATACATGCGGGACGACGATATTGTTTGTAGATAATAATTGAAGATGATCCTATGCCTGTGTTTTATTAATTTATATAGTATTCTATTCCATAGACCGCATATAAACTATTGACGCTTTGATTATTTGTTTTATGAATATTAATATTCGTTATTATTAAAACGGTAAATGTGGATCTAAGATTGGGATTCTGATTTAACTCTTATCATGAGTTGAAATGCACCCATCGGCCGTGATGCTGGCAGCAGGTGACACCGGAACATAGGAGAGGAGAGTGCTATAAAAACGTTGAGGGAAGCAGCTGGGTCAAATTGCGCCCTCGTCATTCAAAGTCTATCAGAAACCAGAGCAGTAGAGCCAAGGGTCAGGGTCGTCCAAGCAGTCCATATAGAAACAAGTGTCATTTATAACAAAACCCTTGGAATAATGATTCTTATTGTGTAGTTGGTGAATATCAACTTTATAAAGCCTCTGGCATTCGGAGTATTCCGTTATGGCCATTTTACAACTAAAAGCCTCAGACTCGTTGTGTGCGACCCCCATGTTGAACAGGTGTGGCTTCAAAAAGGATATCTCAACGATGGTGAATGTGGCAAGAGTAGGAGGATACGATCCTTAAAGAAGTTTTACTAATAACAGTCTTTTCAGCATTTATCGAGAGTATTTTCACAGCCTCAACAACGGCCTTCAGGAGCAGAGATGTTCTCGTTTAGCCCACATCATAACTGTAAAAAAGAAACTGTTAAGAATGTGTCGGAATAGTGAAGTGTGTGTCGACCTGTTTTATAGTTGATATTCTGATGGCCCTCCCAACCGATCTGTGCAAGACCCTCTGGCACTTTGTCTCATTCTGACAAAAGAAATTATTCGTTTTCTTCACTCTAATTATTATTACTTTTCTTTACTATAGTCGGCTTATTTTTTGACCTTCTAGAACCGTATATTCTTGTCTATTTTTATCGAATATGAATAGTTTTAAATCGACATTACTACTAGGATTAAATTAAATAATGTATTAATGCTTTTCATTGATGGATATATTGTTGTTGTTGTTATTATTATTATTATTATTATTATTATTATTATTATTATTATTATTAAGTGCAGCTAGTGTAGGCTTTTATGTTTTGTCAGAACATGTGATTTTTCCTCTTTCGTTAAGAGTTAACAGCCTTCCCACTTGGCACAGACGTCAGTTCAACGTCTGGGTTTGATTTACATTTGATTGAGTTCGTCAGCTGAAGTGAATTCAACGTAAAATCAACAACAACAAAAATTGTCACAATTGTCATTGGATTTAGGCTAAAAGTTGTGTGTAAAAAATAAACGCAATTCTTACACTGAAGACTTTTTTTTGCAAATCCAATCAGTTTTCCAAGTTGATTCAATTTCATCACATTGCTTTTGTTGAAATGAGATGGTAACAGCGTTGATTCAACCAGTTTTTGCCCAGTGGGTTGACTAGGTCAACAGTAATTACACCAGGTTGTTTAGAAATCCGGCTTCATTTAACCCGGATGTACAGATGGCCCAGCTTAGATGATTGTAACAACATACTCTGGTACTTAATCTAACTATGTATTAAATATCTGACTTTGCGCCATTGTCCCGTCCAGATGTTATTTATGTTTTTTGCTGAAAAAGATTTGTCTGAGTTTGTCACTAACTAGATAGTTTGACACTATCCTGGAAAAACGATTTATTTGCGCTTTTGAAAAGGCTGTGTTCCCCCCCAGTTAAAGTTTGTATATTCATTTCTTCAGTCGTTGTGCATTTTCATTCACTGGCCTTTCGTCTAGTGTCTCTGAAATGAACTTCCCTGACAATCAACTAATTGTCGTCTTTCCAGCTCTCTCATGACTCAATGATGAGATGACAGTCATAAAAAATCACAACGAACACCACCTGATCTCCAAATGAGGAGTTGTGCTGTTCTTTACTGCTATACTGTTGAATGGGCTTTAACACAGGGGGAATGGGCTTTAACACAGGGGAATGGGGCTTTAACACAGGGGGAATGGGCTTTAACACAGGGGGAATGGAGCTTTAACACAGGGGGAATGGAGCTTTAACACAGGGGGAATGGGGCTTTAACACAGGGGGAATGGGGCTTTAACACAGGGGGAATGGGGCTTTAACACAGGGGAATGGGGCTTTAACACAGGGGGAATGGGCTTTAACACAGGAGGAATGGGGCTTTAACACAGGAGGAATGGGGCTTTAACACAGGGGGAATGGGGCTTTAACACAGGGAGAATGGGGCTTTAACACAGGGGGAAAGGGCTTTAACACAGGGGGAATGGGGCTTTAACACAGGGGGAATGGGGCTTTAACACAGGGGGACTGGGCTTTAACACAGGAGGAATGGGCTTTAACACAGGGGGAATGGGGCTTTAACACGGGGGGAATGGGGCTTTAACACGGGGGAATGGGGCTTTAACACGGGGGGAATGGGGCTTTAACACAGGGGGAATGGGCTTTAACACAGGGGAATGGGGCTTTAACACAGGGGGAATGGGCTTTAACACAGGGGGATTGGGGCTTTAACACAGGGGGAATGGGCTTTAACACAGGGGAATGGGGCTTTAACACAGGGGGAATGGGGCTTTAACACTGGGGGAATGGAGCTTTAACACAGGGGGAATGGGGCTTTAACACAGGGGGAATGGGGCTTTAACACAGGGGGAATGGGGCTTTAACACAGGGGAATGGGGCTTTAACACAGGGGGAATGGGCTTTAACACAGGAGGAATGGGCTTTAACACAGGGGGAATGGGGCTTTAACACAGGGGGAATGGGGCTTTAACACAGGGGGAATGGGCTTTAACACAGGAGGAATGGGCTTTAACACAGGGGGAATGGGGCTTTAACACGGGGGGAATGGGGCTTTAACACGGGGGGAATGGGGCTTTAACACAGGGGGAATGGGCTTTAACACAGGGGAATGGGGCTTTAACACAGGGGGAATGGGCTTTAACACAGGGGGATTGGGGCTTTAACACAGGGGGAATGGGCTTTAACACAGGGGAATGGGGCTTTAACACAGGGGGAATGGGCTTTAACACAGGGGGAATGGAGCTTTAACACAGGGGGGATGGAGCTTTAACACAGGGGGAATGGGGCTTTAACACAGGGGGAATGGGGCTTTAACACAGGGGGAATGGGGCTTTAACACAGGGGAATGGGGCTTTAACACAGGGGGAATGGGCTTTAACACAGGAGGAATGGGCTTTAACACAGGGGGAATGGGGCTTTAACACAGGGGGAATGGGGCTTTAACACAGGGGGAATTGGCTTTAACACAGGGGGAATTGGCTTTAACACAGGGGGAATGGAGCTTTAACACAGGGGGAAAGGGCTTTAACACAGGGGGAAAGGGGCTTTAACACAGGGGGAATGGGGCTTTAACACAGGGGGAATGGGCTTTAACACGGGGGGAATGGGGCTTTAACACGGGGGGAATGGGGCTTTAACACGGGGGAATGGGGCTTTAACACGGGGGGAATGGGCTTTAACACAGGGGGAATGGGCTTTAACACAGGGGGAATGGGCTTTAACACAGGGGGAATGGGGCTTTAACACAGGGGGAATGGGCTTTAACACAGGGGGAATGGGCTTTAACACAGGGTGAATGGGGTTTTAACACAGGGTGAATGGGGCTTTAACACAGGGGGAATGGGGCTTTAACACAGGGGGAATGGGGCTTTAACACAGGGGGAATGGGCTTTAACACAGGGGGAATGGGCTTTAACACAGGGGGAATTGGCTTTAACACAGGGGGAATGGGCTTTAACACAGGGGGAATGGGCTTTAACACAGGGGGAATGGGCTTTAACACAGGGGGATGGGCTGAAGTTTCAGGGTGAATGGGCTTTAACACAGGGGGAATGGGGCTTTAAGACAGGGGGGATGGGCTGAAGTTTCAGGGTGAATGGGCTTTAACACAGGGGGAATGGGCTGGAGTTTCAGGGGGAATGGGCTTTAACACAGGGGGAATGGGCTGAAGTTTCAGGGTGAATGGGCTTTAACACAGGGGGAATGGGCTGGAGTTTCAGGGGGAATGGGCTTTAACACAGGGGGAATGGGCTGGAGTTTCAGGGGGAATGGGCTTTAACACAGGGGGAATGGGCTGGAGTTTCAGGGGGAATGGGCTTTAACACAGGGGGAATGGGCTGAAGTTTCAGGGTGAATGGGCTTTAACACAGGGGGAATGGGCTGGAGTTTCAGGGTGAATGGGCTTTTACACAGGGGGAATGGGCTGGAGTTTCAGGGGAATGGGCTTTAACACAGGGGCAATGGGCTGGAGTTTCAGGGCCTTTCCAGGAGGGACTAGACATCAGGTCTTAGTTAGTAATTAATATCGGATTAGCTGCCTCCTTCATTCTAAAACACACCATTTAATTTACTTTAAATGTTGTGTCTGGGATAATAAGCAAGAGAGAGAGAGATAGGGAGGGAGAAAGAGATGGAGAGATAGGGAGAAAGAGATGGAGAGATAGAGAGATAGGGAGGGAGAAAGAGATGGAGAGATAGAGAGATATGGAGAGAGAGAGATAGGGAGGGAGAAAGAGATGGAGAGATAGAGAGAGAGGGAGGGAGAAAGATATGGAGAGATAGAGAGATAGGGAGGGAGAGAGAGAGAGATATGGAGAGAGAGAGATAGGGAGGGAGAAAGAGATGGAGAGAGAGAGAGATATGGAGAGAGAGAGATAGGGAGGGAGAAAGAGATGGAGAGAGGGAGATATAAAGAGATGGAGAGAGAAAAATAGAGAGTGTGGGAGAGAAAGAGAGATTAACAGTATTGCTGCTGTAATCACTTTTCTAAGGAGTAATGAAAGTTGATAAACAAGCATTTTGTGGAGTGCGTTGGGTTGTGCTGTGCTGTGCGGTGGTGGGGTGCGTTGGGTTGTGCTGTGCGGTGGTGGGGTGCGTTGGGTTGTGCTGTGCGGTGGTGGGGTGCGTTGGGTTGTGCTGTGCGGTGGTGGGGTGCGTTGGGTTGTGTTGTGCGGTGGTGGGGTGCGTTGGGTTGTGCTGTGCGGTGGTGGGGTGCGTTGGGTTGTGCTGTGCGGTGGTGGGGTGCGTTGGGTTGTGCTGTGCGGTGGTGGGGGGGAAAAGGGAAGAGGGAGGAAGGGGGGGGTTTAGGAGGAGGTGGGGTAGCTCTGGGACTGCTCTGACACGGACACAGCCTTTTGTTGTCTCACTGTCTGCACCCTCTGAAGTGGGGGCTGGGCTGTGACTGAATGACATGGGATGCTCCGATACGTCTGTTAATTAAAGTGGAAATAAATTCAGCACATGGCACATTCGGTCACTGACAGACAGAGGGTGAGAGGTTTAGGACAGAGGATGGGAGGAAGTTGAGAAGATGGAAAGAGATGGAGAGAGAGAGTGTGGGTGGGTGGATGCTTAAATAAATAGAAGTAGAAAAGTGCCTGTTTGAAAAAATAGAGACAGTCAGATAGATGTTAAAATAGAGACCGTCAGATAGATGATAAAAGAAGCACGAGTCTGGGTGTGTTTTGGTTGTGGATCATTTAGTGAGGTAGTTTGACTTGGGAGTGTGTTTTGGTTGTGGATCATTTAGTAAGGTAGTTTGACTTGGGAGTGTGTTTTGGTTGTGGATCATTTAGTGAGGTAGTTTGACTTGGGAGTGTGTTTTGGTTGTGGATCATTTAGTAAGGTAGTTTGACTTGGGAGTGTGTTTTGGTTGTGGATCATTTAGTGAGGTAGTTTGACTTGGGAGTGTGTTTTGGTTGTGGATCATTTAGTGAGGTAGTTTGACTTGGGAGTGTGTTTTGGTTGTGGATCATTTAGTGAGGTAGTTTGACTTGGGAGTGTGTTTTGGTTGTGGATCATTTAGTGAGGTAGTTTGACTTGGGAGTTTGTTTTGGTTGTGGATCATTTAGTAAGGTAGTTTGACTTGGGAGTGTGTTTTGGTTGTGGATCATTTAGTAAGGTAGTTTGACTTGGGAGTGTGTTTTGGTTGTGGATCATTTAGTGAGGTAGTTTGACTTGGGAGTTTGTTTTGGTTGTGGATCATTTAGTAAGGTAGTTTGACTTGGGAGTGTGTTTTGGTTGTGGATCATTTAGTGAGGTAGTTTGACTCGGGAGTGTGTTTTGGTTGTGGATCATTTAGTGAGGTAGTTTGACTTGGGAGTGTGTTTTGGTTGTGGATCATTTAGTGAGGTAGTTTGACTTGGGAGTGTGTTTTGGTTGTGGATCATTTAGTGAGGTAGTTTGACTTGTGCTGTCCCAGGCTTTGCCACTTCCTTTATGTAGGCACAGTAGCTGTAGGTATCTGTGCCCATGCCCGGGTAGAGACAGATGGGACTTGAGGACAGACACCCACTTCTCAGGAAATTCACCAGATTGGGAGAGAGGAGGCAAGGCAGGAGGCTGTTAGGAGGAGTGTTTCTTTACCCTCTGGCCACCCTGAAGACACTAAGTTTGAAAATGTAGTGAACAGTAGTCTTGTACAGATTGTCATGATTTAAACATTTGCAGTTCAGGGTTTCATCAGTTATCTGTAACAGTTTGTTCTGTGTTTTTGTATATGTCCCAATCTTCTCAAATAGGTTTTTTTCCCCTTCACATTCTGTGAAGGTCCATGTTCTTATAAGCTGCATGACTAGCAGTATTTAAGACCCTTCAGAACCTCACGTCTGTGGACAGTTCCAGAGTGCATGATCATTTTAACATTGGCTCTAAAACATCGAGCCTAGAATTTGTTTTTCATAATAGTTTCTCTTCTTTCTATCCCACAACATGTGATAAAGAGAATAGCTATTACCTTGATGAAAAAAAATCATTGATTTATAGATGATTCATTATTTACTGACTATTTCCCCCTCCCCCTTTCCCCTCTCCTTCCGAACCCCTCCCCCTTTCCCCTCTCCTTCCGAACCCCCCCCCCCCCCCCCCCCCCACCTTGCTCATATGCACCCAACTACTGAAAAACTCGATAATAATGTGCAAATGTCATTGATTCTCATAGCAGACTGTCAGAGACTCCAGCTGGGGCACTTTAGTGTGCATACATGTGTGTATGTGTGTGTGTGTGTGTGTGTGTGTGTGTGTGTGTGTGTGTGTGTGTGTGTGTGTGTGTGTGTGTGTGTGTGTGTGTGTGTGTGTGTGTGTGTGCTCTCCACTTTTTTAGTTAATAGGAATGCCCAGAGTATGCTTGAGTATGCTCCTCATATCCTTCCTCCTCCCATACCTTCCACCTCTTCTTCCTCTTCCCCCTCCCCATTACCTTCCACCTCCTCCCCCTTTCCCCTCTCCTTCCAAACCATCCCCCACCTTGCTCTAATGCACCCAACTACTGAACAGATCGATAACAATGTGCACATTTGACTCCAGCTGGGGCACTTTAGTGTGAATACTGACATGTGTGTGTATGCAAGTGTGTGTATGTGAGTGTGGTGTGCGTTTACGTGTGTATGTGCTGTGTGCTCCACCTTTTTAGTTAACAGGGAGTGCCTGGAGTGTGCTTGAGCGCCCCACCATACCCTGCCCCACCCTCACCTTCCACCTCCTCCAACCCATCACCATCCACCTCCTCCTTCCCATCACCTTCCACCTCCTCCTCCACCTCCTCATCCTCATAACCTTCCACCTCCTCCAACCCATCACCTTCCACCTCCTCTTCACCTTCCACCTCCTCTTCCTCTTCACCTTCCATCTCCTCATCCTCATAACCTTCCACCTCCTCCAACCCATCACCTTCCACCTCCTCCAACCAATCACCATCCACCTCCCCATCACCATCCACCTCCTCCTCCCCATCACCTTCCACCTCCTCCTCCTCATCATCACCACATTCCTCCTCATCTTCCACCTCCTCCTCACTTTCCACCTCCCCCTCCCATCACCTTCCACCTCATCACCTTCCACTTCCTTCACCACATCACCTTCCACCTCCTCACCTTCCATCTCCACCTCCCCATCATCTTCCACCTCCACCTCCCCATCATCTTCCACCTCATAACCTTCCACTTCCTCTTCCTCATCACCTTCATCTCCTCCTTCCCATCATCTTCCACCTCCTCCTCCCCATCATCTTCCACCTCCTCCTCCCCATCATCTTCCACCTCCTCCACCTCATTATCTTCCACCTCCTCCACCTCATCACCTTCCACCTCCTTCACCCCATCACCTTCCACCTCCTCCTCCTCATAACCTTCCACCTCCTCCACCCCATCACATTCCACCTCCTCCTCCTCCTCATCTTCCACCTCCTCCTCACTTTCCACCTCCCCCTCCCATCACCTTCCACCTCCTCCTCCTCATCATCTTCCATCTCCTCCTCCCCATCATCTTCCACCTCCTCCTCCCCATCATCTTCCACCTCACCACCTTCCATCTCCTTCACCACATCACCTTCCACCTCCTCCTCCACATCTCTTCCACCTCCTCCTCCTCATCTCTTCCATCTCCTCCTCCCCATCACCTTCCACCTCCTCCTCCTCATCACCTTCCACCTCCTCCTCCTCATCACCTTCCATCTCCTCCTCCCCATCATCTTCCACCTCCTCATCATCTTCCACCTCCACCTCCTCATCACCTTCTCCTCCTCATCACCTTCCACCTCCACCTCCTCATTACCTTCCACCTCCTCCTCCCCACCACCTTCCACCTCCACCCCATCACCTTCCACCTCCTCCTCATCATCATCACCTTCCACCTCCTTCACCACATCACCTTCCAACTCCTCCTCCTCATCACCTTCCATCTCCTCCTCCCCATCATCTTCCATCTCCTCCTCCCCATCATCTTCCACCTCCTCCTCCCCATCATCTTCCACCTCACCACCTTCCATCTCATTCACCCCATCACCTTCCACCTCCTCCTCCCCATCACCTTCCATCTCCTCCTCCTCAATACCTTCCACCTCCACCTCCTCGTCACCTTCTCCTCCTCATCACCTTCCACCTCCTCCTCACCTCCTCCTCATCACCTTCCACCTCCACCTCCTCATTACCTTCTCCTCCTCATCACCTTCCACCTCCCCCTCCCATCACCTTCCACCTCCTCCTCCCCAACACCTTCCACCTCCTCCTCATCACCTTCCACCTCCTCCTCCTCATAACCTTCCACCTCCTCCACCCCATCACATTCCACCTCCTCCTCCTCCTCACCTTCCACCTCCTCCTCACTTTCCACCCTCCCCTCCCATCACCTTCCTCCTCCCCATCATCTTCCACCTCCTCCACCTCCTCCTCCTCATCACCTTCCATCTCCTCCTCCTCATCACATTCCACCTCCTCCTCCTCCTCACCTTCCACTTCATCCTCACTTTCCACCTCCCCCTCCCATCACCTTCCACCTCATCCTCACTTTCCATCTCATCCTCACTTTCCACCTCCCCCTCCCATCATCTTCCACCTCCTCCTCCTCCTCATCTTCCACCTCCTCCTTCCCATCATCTTCCACCCCATCACCTTCCATCCTCTCCTCCCCATCATCTTCCACCTCATCACTTTCCACCTCCTCCTTCCCATCACCTTCCATCTCCTGCTCCCCATCATTTTCCAACTCCTCCTCCCCATCATCTTCCTCCTCCTCCTCCTCCTCCTCATAACCGTCCACCTCCTCCACACCCATCACATTCCTCCTCCTCCTCCTCCTCCTCCTCCTCCTCCTCCTCCTCCTCACTTTCCACCTCCCCCTCCCATCACCTTCCACCTCCTCCCCATCATCTTCCAACTCCTCCTCCCCATCATTTTCCACCTCCTCCTCCTCATCACCTTCCACCTCCTCCCCCACCCAGTTTCCTTCCACCTCCCTCTCCTCATCAACTTCCACCTCCTCCTTCTCATCACCTTCTCCTCCCCCTCCCATCACCTTCTCCTCCTCCTCCTCATAACCTTCCACCTCCACCTCCTCATCACCTTCTCCTCCTCATCACCTTCCACCTCCACCTCCTCATTACCTTCTCCTCCTCATCACCTTCCACCTCCCCCTCCCATCACCTTCCACCTCCTCCTCCCCAACACCTTCCACCTCTACCCCATCACCTTCCACCTCCTCCTCATCATCATCACCTTCCACCTCCTCCTCCTCATAACCTTCCACCTCCTCCACCCCATCACATTCCACCTCCTCCTCCTCCTCCTCCCCATCATCTTCCACCTCCTCCACCTCCTCCTCCTCATCACCTTCCATCTCCTCCTCCGCATCATCTTCCACCTCCTCCTCCTCCTCATCATCTTCCTCCTCCTCCTCATCAT
>NW_024061138.1:162500-192267 GCF_016432855.1 Salvelinus namaycush
AAAAGAGAAATGACAGTGATTCTGAGCAGTGGTATTTTTGTTGTTATTGTTATTGTTATTATTAGTGTGTTACTATGGTCAGTTATGATTACCATTCCCTCTGCTTACATGGCCAGGTCCTCATATATGTAGGCATTGCATATTAATTATTTTTGCATTTCTAATCCGCTGAAGTGGTGGAAATAACAGGGTTATGGACAAGATGAGGGTCCTGGGTGGTGAGGGGGGAAGATCGAGGACTGGTACTGTAGGAGGATTTAAAAATAAACCACCTGCTTATTTTCTCTCCCAGCTGAGATTTAATATCAGTTTTTATTTCTCTTTCAATTTGATTTTTTATCTGTGTAACGTTCCGTTGATTCATTTGCTGTTTCTCTCGCTCAATCTCTCTCTCTCTCTCTTATGATGATGTATGGCAACAGTAGGAGAGGTTGGAACACTCCCAGGTTAGGGAGAGAGGCGGAGGGGAGAGAGGAGGAGGAGGAGGGGAGAGAGGAGGAGAGAGAGGAGGAGGAGGGGAGAGAGGAGGAGGGGAGTAAGGGGAGAGAGGAGGAGGAGGGGAGAGGAGGAGGAGGGGAGAGAGGAGGTGGGGAGTAAGGGGAGAGAGGAGGAGGGGGGAGAGGAGGAGGTGGGGAGAGAGGAGGGGGAGAGAGGAGGGGGGTGACATTGTGTGTACTCTGTATATAATCAGATCAGATGTGGATATTAAGTTGGATACATGTAAGTAGACATGAATTTGAACTGTAACAGTGAGTGGGTGCTAGTCTGTAATGGCTGCTGTTCTTCTGTCATTTCCTCTTCCATTAAAACCTGTCCTGACCTGTCCTGACATGTCTTGACTCTCTGTGACCTCTTTCCTTTGTGACAGATGAGTGTGGAGAGTGATGACAAGCGAAGCACACGCACACGCTCCAAGGGAATCAGAGGTGAGTTCAGCTCTCATGCCACAGGGAGGCCTGACTATGGGGAGAGAGATGTTCTCCAACATAATGAAAACTTAATGGGAGGCCTGACTATGGGGAGAGAGATGTTCTCCAATGGCCATAATGAAAACTTAATGGGAGGCCTGACTATGGGGAGAGAGATGTTCTCCAATGGCCATAATGAAAACTTAATGGGAGGCCTGACTATGGGGAGAGAGATGTTCTCCAATGGCCATAATGAAAACTTAATGGGAGGCCTGACTATGAGGAGAGAGATGTTCTCCAATGGCCATAATGAAAACTTAATGGGAGGCCTGACTATGAGGAGAGAGATGTTCTCCAACATAATGAAAACTTAATGGGAGGCCTGCCTATGAGGAGAGAGATGTTCTCCAATGGCCATAATGAAAACTTAATGGGAGGCCTGACTATGAGGAGAGAGATGTTCTCCAACATAATGAAAACTTAATGGGAGGCCTGACTATGAGGAGAGAGATGTTCTCCAACATAATGAAAACTTAATGGGAGGCCTGACTATGAGGAGAGAGATGTTCTCCAACATAATGATATTTCTAAAAACAAGCTCTTATTTTTAATGCCCCAATCGATTCCCTCGAGCAGCCAACAGCTCATAGTGTTGTTGATCATAGACTATGATTTTTTTTTTTAAGACAATTAAATCGCCTGAATGAAATGCAGTATTTTTAACTGATGTAGACAGTTTTTCTTTTAATTTGATTTCACAATTATGATAAACTAAACTGCAACAATTAATGCTGAAGTCTGCATGTATATTTCTTCTGACTGATTTAGGTGTGTGTGTGTGTGTGTGTGTGTGTGTGTGTGTGTGTGTGTGTGTGTGTGTGTGTGTGTGTGTGTGTGTGTGTGTGTGTGTGTGTGTGTGTGTGTGTGTGTGTGTGTGTGTTGCCTGTGTGTGTGTGTATGTCGTTCATTTTTCTCCCGATAATGAATGTATATTTTTATTTCTGTATATGTTTGTATTTTTTGTATATATGTATTTCTGTATATTTCTGGTTATTTCTGTGAAGAGGCCTCCAGGGATTCTTCTGCATTTGTGATGTATTGATTGTAACTAGTTCTTTCTGCAGTGCAGCTTTCAGAAAGCTGGTTCACCTTTGCTCACGGTCAGTTGTTTCTCGTCTCTTATTGCTTCTCTAGTTCCCACCGAGCTCGTTGGACAAGAGCTGAGGTAAGCGCTATACAATACTTCATCCTGTTGTACGTTGTTTGTCTCTCTGGTGTGTATCTCGCTAAACGGAAACGTTACACTGTGGTCTTTATTTTGTCATACTGCACATTTCAGTCGTACAGACGGCTTGTCACATGAAGAGAGAATGATCATAGCATCCGTAGTCACTCCGTGGTTTTACGTCATGGTCCAAGTTTAACCCTTTAATATACTGCGGTGAAACAGAAACCTCCTCCTTCTTCTTGTCCTTGTTCTTCTTTTTCTTCTTCCTCTTCTCTTCCTCCTCTTCCTCCCCCCATGAGCATAACCTGCATGGTACTGGGTTCATCATCTACTGAACCTCATCAGTCATGACCCAACCAACCATTCCCTGGGGAAGCATGTCTTTAAGAGTAGAGAGGAGAAGAGAGGAGAGAACTCATCTACTGAACCTCATCAGTCATGACTGTGAGGGCACCTGTAGTCTGTGAGGGCACCTGTAGTCTGTGAGGGCACCTGTAGACTGTGAGGGCACCTGTAGTCTGTGAGGGCACCTGTAGTCTGTGAGGGCACCTGTAGTCTGTGAGGGCACCTGTAGACTGTGAGGGCACCTGTAGTCTGTGAGGGCACCTGTAGACCGTGAGGGCACCTGTAGTCTGTGAGGGCACCTGTAGACTGCGAGGCCACCTGTAGTCCGTGAGGCCACCTGTAGTCTGCGAGGGCACCTGTAGACTGCGAGGCCACCTGTAGTCTGTGAGGCCACCTGTAGTCTGTGAGGGCACCTGTAGACTGCGAGGCCACCTGTAGTCTGTGAGGGCACCTGTAGTCTGTGAGGGCACCTGTATACTGCGAGGCCACCTGTAGTCTGTGAGGGCACCTGTAGTCTGTGAGGGCACCTGTAGTCATTGAGGGCACCTGTAGTCTGTGAGGGCACCTGTAGACTGTGAGGGCACCTGTAGCTGACTTCTGAGAGGAGGGGAAATTAACGAAACGCCTGGCGTGATCTCTATCACATGAAATTGGATTGGC
Source organism: Salvelinus namaycush (assembly GCF_016432855.1). NCBI lineage: Eukaryota > Metazoa > Chordata > Actinopteri > Salmoniformes > Salmonidae > Salvelinus > Salvelinus namaycush. The sequence goes on from NW_024061138.1 coordinate 165,642, forward strand.
CAGCTTGATGGATGACACATTTGTTCTTGGTTACTACCACCTGCATTTCTGTGTGTGTGTGTGTGTGTGTGTGTGTGTGTGTGTGTGTGTGTGTGTGTGTGTGTGTGTGTGCGTGTGCGTGTTTTTATATTTGTTATTTTTACTACCTTTTTATTATTTTCTTTCACCTGTTCTATTATCATCAATTCTCCAAGGGACAAAATGTGTAAAATGTGAAAATGTATCTCTGACTCCATTCAGCTGCCCCACCCCTGGATGCCATGGCTCTGGCCACATCAGTGGGAGATATTCACGACACAGAAGGTAGGGCAGCCAACCCCCACCGACCCCCTCAGCCCCCAGGCCCTCCTGGGTCTCAGAACAACCCCCACCTACCCCCTCAGCCCCCAGGCCCTCCTGGGTCTCAGAACAACCCCCACCTACCCCCTCAGCCCCCAGGCCCTCCTGGGTCTCAGAACAACCCCCACCTACCCCCTCAGCCCCCAGACCCTCCTGGGTCTCAGAACAACCCCCACCTACCCCCTCAGCCCCCAGGCCCTCCTGGGTCTCAGAACGACCCCCACCCACCCCCTCAGCCCCCAGCCCTCCTGGGTCTCAGAACGACCCCCACCTACCCCCTCAGCCCCCAGCCCTCCTGTGTCTCAGAACAACCCCCACCGACCCCCTCAGCCCCCAGCCCTCCTGGTTCTCAGAACGACCCCCACCCACCCCCTCAGCCCCCAGCCCTCCTGGGTCTCAGAACGACCCCCACCGACCCCCTCAGCCCCCAGCCCTCCTGGGTCTCAGAACGACCCCCACCGACCCCCTCAGCCCCCAGCCCTCCTGGGTCTCAGAACGACCCTAATATGTCCCTGTTTGACACAGTATTCTACGTCGCTCCCTCTGTCTTACCAAGAGGACCCCTGTAGACCTGGGGCCGCTCGCTGCGTCGTGACTCCAGCTTATTGGAAAGATATTACAAATTCAATTTATTTACATGTGTATTCATTCAAGAACCAATTTCCAGATGAACCGTGTTTATAGATTCCCTCCACTCCCTCAGTTTTCTAGGTGAGGGCTTTATTGAATTTGATCCTCCACTGCCTCTCGTTGTGTGTTCATTAAAGTTCCAGTCAGTTGGCTGTGATTGGTTCTAATGTAAGAGCGAGAACAGGTCTTTCCTCCAGGCATAGTGCAGTACACTCAGAATCCCTCCATTATTCATCTCAGATCTCCATGGCATTTTAACTCATTGATAGGCATGTTTGTATTTTTGTTTGGTTTGTTTTGTTTTGTTATGCTTGGAGTTTCTACCTCTCCAGAAGCTATGTTTGATGCTCATGACTGAAGATGCACCCCTCGGGGTTCTCTGTAGTGTTCAGCCTCTTCCCCTCTCTTCCAAACACCCCTCTCCCCCTCTCTTCCCAAACACCTCCCTCTCCCCCTCTCTCCCAAACACCTCCCTCTCCCCCTCTCTTCCCAAACACCTCCCTCTCCCCCTCTCTCCCAAACACCTCCCTCTCCCCCTCTCTCCCCAACACCTCCCTCTCCCCCTCTCTCCCCAACACCTCCCTCTCCCCCTCTCTTCCCAAACACCTCCCTCTCCCCCTCTCTCCCAAACACCTCACTCTCCCCCTCTCTTCCCAAACACCTCCCTCTCCCCCTCTCTCCCAAACACCTCCCTCTTCCCCTCTCTTCCCAAACACCTCCCTCTCCCCCTCTCTTCCCAAACACCTCCCTCTCCCCCTCTCTTCCCAAACACCCCTCTCCACCTCTCTTCCCAAACACCCCTCTCCCCCTCTCTTCCAAAACACCTCCCTCTTCCCCTCTCTTCCCAAACACCTCCCTCTCCCCCTCTCTTCCCAAACACCTCCCTCTCCCCCTCTCTCCCCAAACACCTCCCTCTTCCCAAACACCTCCCTCTCCCCCTCTCTTCCCAAACACCTCCCTCTCCCTCTCTCTCCCCAAACACCTCCCTCTTCCCAAACACCTCCCTCTCCCCCTCTCTTCCCAAACACCTCCCTCTCCCCCTCTCTCCCCAAACACCTCCCTCTTCCCAAACACCTCCCTCTCCCCCTCTCTTCCCAAACACCTCCCTCTCCCCCTCTCTCCCCAAACACCTCCCTCTTCCCAAACACCTCCCTCTCCCCCTCTCTTCCCAAACACCTCCCTCTCCCCCTCTCTCCCCAAACACCTCCCTCTTCCCAAACACCTCCCTCTCCCCCTCTCTTCCCAAACACCTCCCTCTCCCCCTCTCTCCCCAAACACCTCCCTCTTCCCAAACACCTCCCTCTCCACCTCTCTCCCCAAACACCTCCCTCTCCACCTCTCTCCCCAAACACCTCCCTCTCCCCCTCTCTTCCCAAACACCTCCCTCTCCACCTCTCTTCCCAAACACCTCCCTCTCCACCTCTCTTCCCAACACCTCCCTCTCCCCCTCTCTTCCAAACACCTCCCTCTCCCCCTCTCTTCCAAACACCTCCCTCTCCCCCTCTCTTCCCAAACACCTCCCTCTCCCCCTCTCTTCCCAACACCTCCCTCTCCCCCTCTCCCTCTCTCCCCAACACCCCCCTCTCCCTCTCCCTCTCTTCCCAACACCCACCGCTCCCTCTCTCACTCTCTACCCCTGTTCCCGTGCAGTGTGCTGGGCTGCCCATTAGCCAGGAAGAGACGTCTGGCGGATGCTGAGGCAGAGCAGGAGCAGCCATCTTCTAAAAGGAAGTCCCACCCTCTAAAGCTGGCCATGGACGAGGGCTTCAGCGTGGACAGTGATGGGAGCAGCGAGGACGAGGTGGAGGGGGAGGCCAGGGAGGAGGAAGAGGAGGAGAAGGAGAAGGAAGAGAAGACAGAGGAACAGCCACAGGCACAGCAGGAAGAAAAGCCAGAGGAGGAGCAGGAGGAAGAGGAGGAAGAGGAGGAAAAGGAGGAGAAAGTGACAGAGCAGAAAGAGGAGAGCATAGATGCAGATGAAGGTAAGTACTGTACTCTGTACTGTAAACACACACCACCATGACTCACAATGAACCAAGTGATCATGATGTGTGACTCATTATATTAAAGGGCACTGTTTATTAACCTCTAATTCCTCCCAATCCCGGATCCGGGAGCACCCCCATCAGTAAAAAAGCTGACTAGCATAGCCTAGCATAGCGTCACAAGTAAATACTAGCATCTAAATATCATTAAAAAAAAATATCGAAAATTTGCATATTTAGCGGCACAAATCGTGGTTATACAATGAGAAAAGTAGCCAAGCTGCCAACAAAAGGTCGGGAGAAATCTTGGGAGAGGCACCTATTCTAATCGATAACTAATCATAAACTTGACTAAAAAATACAGGTTGGACAGCAAATGAAAGATACATTAGTTCTTAATGCAATCGCTGTGTCACATTTTAAAAATTAACGTTACTACGACATACAGCGTGCGTTAAAGCGAGACCGCACGGAAATTAATGGCAGATTATACATTTTACATTTTTCAACAGAACAACGAATTAACAGCATAAATAGTTCTTACTTTTTGATGTGCTTCCATCAGAATCTTGGGAAAGTTGTCCTTTGTCCAAAAGAATCGTTGCTCGGTTGTAGAATGTAGTCTTCAACGTTGCAATTAGCAGTAAACATTAGCCATGTGGGCCAGACATCACCAACTCCCTAGAACGCAACACTAATAAATATCCGAAAATCGCAATATACTGACATAAACTGATATAACTCGGTTTAAAATAACAACATTATGATGTCTTTAACTTCTAGTTCCTCCCAAACCCGGATCCGGGAGCACCCCCGTCAGTAAAAAAGCTGACTAGCATAGCCTAGCATAGCGTCACAAGTAAATACTAGCATCTAAATATCATTAAATCACAAGTCCAAGACACCAGATGAAAGATACACATCTTGTGAATCCAGCCATCATTTCTGATTTTTAAAATGTTTTACAGGGAAGACACAATATGTAAATCTATTAGCTAACCACGTTAGCAAAAGACACCACTTTTTTTACTCCACCAGATTTTTACTCCATCAGTAGCTATCACAAATTCGACCAAATAAAGATATAAATAGCCACTAACCAAGAAACAACTTCATCAGATGACAGTCTGATAACATATTTATTGTATAGCATATGTTTTGTTAGAAAAATGTGCATATTTCAGGTATAAATCATAGTTTACCATTGCAGCCACCATCACAACTCTCACCAAAGCGACTAGAATAACTACAGAGAGCAACGTGTATTACCTAATTACTCATCATAAAACATTTCTTAAAAATACACAGCGTACAGCAATTGAAAGACACAGATCTTGTGAATCCAGACAATATTTCAGATTTTTTAAGTGTTTTACAGCGAAAACACAATATAGCGTTATATTAGCTTACCACAATAGCAAACATCACAACAGCATTGATTCAAGCCAAACATAGCAATAACGTATAACCCAGAAAAATATATTAATTTTTTCACTAACCTTCTCAGAATTCTTCAGATGACAGTCCTATAACATCATATTACACAATGCATATAGAGTTTGTTCGAAAATGTGCATATTTAGCGCCACAAATCGTGGTTATACAATGAGAAAAGTAGCCAAGCTGCAAAGAAAATGTCAGGAGAAATCTTGGGAAAGGCACCTATTCTAATCGAAAACTATTCATAAACTTGACAAAAAAATACAAGTTGGACAGCAAATGAAAGATAAATTAGTTCTTAATGCAATCGCTGAGTTAGATTTTTAAAATTAACGTTACTGCGCAATACAGCGTGCGCTAAAGCGAGACCGCCCCATAATTCATGCCGGAATTATTATTTGACATTTGTCAACATAAGTACGAATTAACAGCATAAAGACTGCTTACTATTAGCTGAGCTTCCATCAGAATCTTGGGCAAGGTGTCCTTTCTCCAGAACAATCGTCTTTGGGTTGAAAGATGTCCTCTTCTCCTGTCGAAATAGCAGCTAACGATAGCCACCCACTGGAGCGGTGTCCAACTCGTGAAAGCGCATGACAAAGAAATCCCAGAAAATCGCATAAACTGCTATAAACTGCTATAAGTCGGTTTAAATTAACTACCTTATGATGTCTTTAACACCTATAACGAATAAAAACATGACCGGAGATATAGAACTACTAAAACGAAAGCGTTTGCAGGACGCCATTGTGATGTCTTCTTGCGCCAGGCGCACCGTTGAAAAGGACGGTACTTCCGTTCCACGGTCTTATATAAGGTCCCAGATTGCGCAATCCACTCCATTCAAATTCTCCCCGCTTACTGACATCTAGAGGAAGACGTATGCAGTGCATGTAGCCCGATGGCTTACATGGGGACTTATAAACTGACCTCAGAACAGGGACCTCGATTTCTGAAATCTCACTCCCTGACAGGAAAAGTGCTGCAGAATGAGTTCTGTTTCACTCAGAGAAATAATTCAAACGGTTTTAGAAACTAGAGAGTGTTTTCTATCCAATAGTAATAATAATATGCATATTGTACGAGCAAGAATTGAGTACGAGGCAGTTTAATTTGAGAACGATATTTTACAAAGTTGAAACAGCACCCCCTATATTGACAAGATTAACAGCTATATCGAATAAAAACAGAGCCGGATATATCTAAGAGCTATAACCGGAGCTTTCTACTACGACATGCCAAGGTCCTTCCTGCGTCAGAGCGAAGTGAACAAAGACCGGACCCTTCGTTCCCAAGCTATTTATAACCTCTCAGATCTTTCTAGAGACTCCATTTCAAATCTCACTATTCGCTGACATCCAGGGGAAGGCGTATGCAGTGCATCTCAACCAATAGAAGACAGGCAAATTAATAAACTGACCTGGGAACAGCTTGCAGAATTCTGCGTTCTCACATCCTCATAGGAAAAATGCTCTAACTCGAGTTCTGTTTTACTCACGGATATAATTCAAACGGTTTTAGAAACTATAGAGTGTTTTCTATCCAATAGTAATAATAATATGCATATTGTACGAGCAAGAATTGAGTACGAGGCAGTTTAATTTGGGAACGAAATTATTACAAAGTGCAAACAGCACCCCCTATTGAGAAGAAGTTGATGATATCATTCGGATCATGACAAGGAGGGAGTGGATGACAGAGAGGATGATGGTAACTAAATACCTCACTCCGTCTCTCCTGTCCATTGCTGTTTCTAACTCACCGACGTGTCCTTGACTCTCCCACAGAAGAATGCATGATCATTGAGCCGGGATCCAGTAAAACAACATGTAAAGCTGAGGAGGGGGAATGGCCTAAGAGAGCGGACTACTCCAGCTACCATCAGATCCTAGCCAACTCTCTACTATACCTGCGCGGAGTCCCCGACACCGCAGAGACCACCTCACAGGAGCCCGTTACCATGGAGACAGAGAAGGATATCACAGCTGTGGAGCACGCCACTGTGGCAGTGGAACACCCAGTAGAGGAGGAGGAGGAGGAAGAGGAGATTGAGGAGGAAGAGGAGGAGGAGGAAGAGGAAGAGGAGGAGGAAGAGGAGATTGAGGAGACAAGGGAGGCTGTGACACAGAGAACCTTTGAGCACCCGTATTTCACTGGAGACATTCACCAGCAGCAGGACAAGGCTGAGGAAGACGAGGAGGAGGAAGAGTATGAAGAGGAGAGGAGAGAAGCAGATCACCAGCCACAGGAGATCCTGGATGAAGAGGAGGAGGAAGATGACATTGAGGAGGTGGATGAGAGAGTGCACCCTGTCGTCCTGCCCACCTCTACCTCCATTAGCAGCAATGCAGCAGCTCAGGGACCAGCCACACAGGGGGACAGAACTAGAGAGCACTACATGCCCAAAAGGACCAGCCTCCTGGAGAACTACAATTCCCACAGGACCAGCCCACGGGATAACTACAACCCCCACAGGACCAGCCTCCTGGAGAACTACAACCCCCACAGGACCAGCCCACTGGAGAACTACAACCCCCAGAGGGCCAGCCCACTGGAGAACTACAATCCCCACAGAGTCAGCCCCTTACAGCACTACATCTCCCATAAGGCCTCAGGAGCCTCTGACATAATCGAGGTGCGCTCAGAGGATTCGGGGAAGGACTATGAAGATGGTGATGAGGAGGAGGAAGATGATAGTTTGTCTCAGAGGTGGACGGATGAGTCAGAGACGTATGATATGACCCGGGGAAATCTGGGGCTCCTGGAGCAGGCCATCGCCCTGAAGGCAGAACAGGTGAAGGGGCCTCGCGACCTCCTCCTCCTCCGTCACCCCGCCGTCACCCCGGAGCTCCACCACCGCTACTTCAGCATGGACGACCGGCCCAAACACCTGAACGCCATGCGCAACAGCTGCTTCAGCAGCAAAGGTATGGATGGCATTTCAATAAATCAATCAAATGTATTTTATAAAGCCCTTTTTACACCAGCAGTTGTCACAAAGTGGTTTACAGATACCCAGCCTAAAACCCCAGAGAGCAAGCAATGCAGAGGCAGATTCCATACACGTATTATACAGAATCATGGGACCAGTCTCCCATATTACAATACATTATCAAATAGAAACCCATGGGACCAGTCTCCCATATTACAATACATTATCAAAAAGAAACCCATGGGACCAGTCTCCCATATTACAATACATTATCAAATAGAAACCCATGGGACCAGTCTCCCATATTACAATACATTATCAAATAGAAACCCATGGGACCAGTCTCCCATATTACAATACATTATCAAATAGAAACCCATGGGACCAGTCTCCCATATTACAATACATTATCAAATAGAAACCCATGGGACCAGTCTCCCATATTACAATACATTATCAAATAGAAACCCATGGGACCAGTCTCCCATATTACAATACATTATCAAATAGAAACCCATGGGACCAGTCTCCCATATTACAATACATTATCAAATAGAAACCCATGGGACCAGTCTCCCATATTACAATACATTATCAAATAGAAACCCATGGGACCAGTCTCCCATATTACAATACATTATCAAATAGAAACCCATGGGACCAGTCTCCCATATTACAATACATTATCAAATAGAAACCCATGGGACCAGTCTCCCATATTACAATACATTATCAAATAGAAACCCATGGGACCAGTCTCCCATATTACAATACATTATCAAATAGAAACCCATGGGACCAGTCTCCCATATTACAATACATTATCAAATAGAAACCCATGGGACCAGTCTCCCATATTACAATACATTATCAAATAGAAACCCATGGGACCAGTCTCCCATATTACAATACATTATCAAATAGAAACCCATGGGACCAGTCTCCCATATTACAATATATTATCAAATAGAAACCCATGGGACCAGTCTCCCATATTACAATACATTATCAAATAGAAACCCATGGGACCAGTCTCCCATATTACAATACATTATCAAATAGAAACCCATGGGACCAGTCTCCCATATTACAATATATTATCAAATAGAAACCCATGGGACCAGTCTCCCATATTACAATACATTATCAAATAGAAACACAGATACTCATCAGTGAGTCACCACAGAGTCGTGTTTAGGCCTTTAAACCCCTTTACTGAGATGAAGTGGATCAAGTGAATTGGTTTCCATATTAGAGGGGAAATAGTGGGATTAAGATGGAGAGAGGGAGAGAGAGAGAGGGAGAGAGAGAGAGATGGAGAGAGAGATGGAGAGAGAGATGGAGAGAGAGATGGAGAGAGAGATGGAGAGAGAGATAGATAGAGAGAGAGAGAGAGAGAGAGAGAGAGAGAGAGAGAGAGAGAGAGAGAGAGAGAGAGAGAGAGACTCTATAATGAGATTGGTTCAGTGTTTATTAATGTGTTATTGTTTAGGCCTAGTTGTGTCCTGGCACCGTTCCCATTTGTCCTGCCTCTGACACTAACAGGCCGTGCCTAGTGGGGCAGCCTGTCCCCGTTCTACCCTCCTGTGGCGACGCTCATGTTCTGCCCGGCACTAATTAGAAGGCGCATGTCTCGTTAACATTCAATTTGGAGGCCAATAGAGCATCCCTTTCCCACCTCTTCCCTCTTTCTCCCTCCAGCATAGTAATAGTGAACAGGGCTCCTCAGTTCTCTACTGTATACAGTAATACTACCACTTACACAGTGTCCTTTTCACTCTTCACTTTGACCAAATTAGTTCCCTGCTCCACACAGACAAATCATCCACAAGACTATATACAATGAATTGTATAATGTGTGCATTTTTTTGTTTGATTCAATGTGTATTTCTTGTAGTGTGTTTGACAGTGCTTTCAGGCAGATGGTTAAGCAGCGGTATGTTGTGTATCTTCTAGCTGTCTCTACAGAGGGCAGCAGGCCAGAGAAGAGGGAGATCAAATGCCCCACCCCTGGCTGTGACGGGACTGGTCATGTTACTGGACTCTACCCCCACCACCGCAGCCTGTCTGGTTGTCCACACAAGGACAGGATCCCTCCTGAGAGTCAGTACCTATACCCTATAACAATACCTAGTAACCTATACCAATAACCTATACCCTATACCCAGTACACAATACCCTAAACCCAATACCCAGTACCCTATACCAATACCCAATACCCTATACCAATAACCTATACCCAATACCCAATACCCTAATAAGCTATACCCAATACCATATAACCTATACACTATTCCCTGTACCCAATACAAAATACCCTATACCAAATACCCTATACCAATACCCTATACCAATAACCTATACCAATACTCTATAACCAATACCCAGTAACCTATACCAATAGCCTATACCCAATACCCAATACCCAGTAACTTATACCCAATACCATTTAACCTATACACTATTCCCAGTACCCAATACCAAATACCCTATACCAATAACCTATACCCAATACCCAATACCAAATACCCTATACCAATAACCTATACCAATACCCTATACCAATACCCTATACCAATAACCTATACCAATACTCTATAACCAATACCCAGTAACCTATACCAATAACCTATACCCTATACCCAGTACACAATACCCGGTACCCTAAACCCAATACCCAGTACCCTATACCAATACCCAATACCCTATACCAATAGCCTATACCCAATACCCAATACCCAGTAACTTATACCCAATACCATTTAACCTATACACTATTCCCAGTACCCAATACCAAATACCCTATACCAATAACCTATACCCAATACCCAATACCAAATACCCTATACCAATAACCTATACCAATACCCTATACCCTATACCAATACCCAATAACCTATTCCCAATACCCTATAGCCCTATACCCAATATAATTTATCCTATACCCAATACTCTATACCCAATACCCTATACACAATACCCTATACTATATATCCAGTACTCTATACTCTATACCCAATACTCTATATCCAGTACTCTATACTCTATACCCAATACTCTATACCCTATACCAATACTATATGATCTATACCAATACCCAATACTCTATACACAATAGCCTATACTCTATACCCTATACTCTATATCCAGTACTCTATACTCTATACCCTATACCCAATACTCTATATCCAGTACTCTATACTCTATACCCTACACTCTATACCCTATACCCTACACTCTATACCCTATACCCTACACTCTATACCCTACACTCTATACTCTATACCCTACACTCTATACCCTATACCATATACCCAATACTCTATGCTCTATACCCAATACTCTATACCCAATACTCTATACTCTATACCCAATACTCTATACCCTATACCCAATACTCTATGCTCTATACCCAATACTCTATACTCTATACCCAATACTCTATACTCTATACCCTATACTCTATACCCAATGCCATATACCCAATACCCAATACTCTATACTCTATACCCAATACTCTATACTCTATACCCAATACTCTATACCCAATACTCTATACTCTATACTCTATATCCAGTACTCTATACTCTATACCCTATACCCAATACTCTATATCCAGTACTCTATACTCTATACCCAATGCCATATACCCTATACCCAATACTCTATGCTCTATACCCAATACTCTATACCCAATACTCTATACCCTATACTCTATACCCAATGCCATATACCCAATACCCAATACTCTATGCTCTATACCCAATACTCTATACCCAATACTCTATACCCTATACCCAATGCCATATACCCAATAGCCTATACTCTATACCCTATACTCTATATACAGTACTCTATACTCGATACCCAATACTCTATACCCAATACCCAATACTCTATACCCAATACCCTATACTCTATACGCTATACCCTATACCCAATACTCCATAACCCAATACCCTATACCCAATAACCCAATACCCAATACTCTATACCCAATACTCTATACCAATATGCCTTAACCCAATACCCTATACCAATACTCTATACTCTATACCCAATACTCCATAACCCAATACCCTATACCCAATAACCCAATACCCAATACTCTATACTCAATACTCTATACCAATATGCCTTAACCCAATACCCTATACCAATACCCTATACACCATACCATATACCCAATACCCTCTCCAAGTCACACAGGAAAAACCGCATTCTTGTATGTGACAGATTAGAGAACGTGTTAATAATAATAATAATATAGTAATAATAATAATAATAATAATAATATAGTAATAATAATAATAATAATATAGTAATAATAATAATATTAATAATAATAATAATATAGTAATAATAATAATAATAATAATAATAATAATAATAATAATAATAATAATATAGTAATAATAATAATAATAATAATATAGTAATAATAATAATAATAATAATATAGTAATAATAATAATAATAATAATATAGTAATAATAATAATAATAATAATAATATAGTAATAATAATAATAATAATATAGTAATAATAATAATAATAATAATATAGTAATAATAATAATAATAATAATATAGTAATAATAATAATAATAATAATAATATAGTAATAATAATAATAATAATATAGTAATAATAATAATAATAATATAGTAATAATAATAATGATAATATTATAATAATATAGTAATAATACTAATAGTAATAATAATATAATAATAATAATAGTAGTAATAATAATATCATTATAATAATAATAATATAATAATAATAGTAATATAAAATAATAATATAGTCATAATAGTAATAATAATATAGTAATAATAGTAATAATAATAATATTATAGTAATATAGTAATAATAATAATATCATTATAATAATAATAATAATATAGTCATAATAATAATAATAATATAGTCCTAATAGTAATAATAATAATATAATAATAATAGTAATAATATAATAATACTAATAATCTAATAATAATAATATTATAATCATATAATAATAATATAATAGAAAATTGTAATAATCATAATATTCTCCTGTGTATGTGTCCTCTCCAGTCCTGGCCATGCATGAGAACGTGCTGAAGTGTCCAACTCCAGGCTGCACTGGACAGGGTCATGTTAACAGCAACCGCAACACCCACCGCAGGTACTCTACAGTGTGTGTGTGTGTGTCAGTCAGTATATGTTAATCTATATGAATGCATGTTCTGTATGTGTCACTCTAAATCAGTTTGATGTAGACATACATTGACAGCAGCCTGACTCCTCCCCAGCATTCACTCTCTCCTCTTATTGGTTATCCCAGTTTGTCAGGATGCCCCATCGCAGCCGCAGAGAAGCTGTCCAAGAGCCTCAACCTTGACAAGCAGCATCTCTCCCAGCCAGTCAGAGAGCACCTCAAAGAAAGTCCCAACAACAATGACCGAGTCCTGAGGTAATGATTGGTCACCTCTCTCTCTGTATCTCTCGTTCTCTGTATCTCTCGCTCTCTCCCTGTCTCTCTCGCTATCTGTCTGTCTCTCTCTGTGTATCTCTCTCTCTCTGTATCTCTCGTTCTCTGTATCTCTCGCTCTCTCTCCCTGTCTCTCTCGCTATCTGCCTGTCTCTCTCTCTCTCCGTATCTCTCTAGTGGGTACAGGCAGTTCAGAGACTTCATACAGTATCTGCAGTAACCTTGACTGTTCAACACCACTTGTGTTGTTGTCAACTGCGAAACCCCATGCGAAGTGTCAATCAGAACACCCCACTACTGCAATGATGTGTTTTTGTCATGTCATCCTGTTCTCTCTATTTACCCTCATCATGCCAAAATAATTATAATTACTGTTAACGACCAGACAGAGGTATTATGCTAAGTACATGCTCCTTTCTTGGTATTTTCATTAATAATGCCGCCCGATAAGATAATTCTGCGAGTTACAGGGCATTGCGAGGATAGGGGGAAATAATTGCTTTCCTTGAGGAACCTCGTCTGTGATCCGACAAAACAGACAAGCATTAAAACATTAAACCTTGTTTTTTTTATCCATTGTCATTCAAATGAGCTGGTCTGTTATGTATGCAGAGAACAAACCAGAGCTAAGCATTCCACATCATAACCTTTTTATAATGGAATCCACGTTGAATAAAAAGAGAGAGGGTATCCCAGTGATCAATGGGCAGAAAGCACACAGCTCAGTTCACCGCTGTCTGTCTATGAACACAACAGAAGTCATCTCCTCCCAGCCGGCCTGTGTGTCTGTGAACACAACAGAAGTCATCTCCTCCCAGCCTGCCTGTGTGTCTGTGAACACAACAGAAGTCATCTCCTCCCAGCCGGCCTGTGTGTCTGTGAACACAACAGAAGCCATCTCCTCCCAGCCTGCCTGTGTGTCTGTGAACACAACAGAAGTCATCTCCTCCCAGCCTGCCTGTGTGTCTGTGAACACAACAGAAGTCATCTCCTCCCAGCCTGCCTGTGTGTCTGTGAACACAACAGAAGCCATCTCCTCCCAGCCGGCCTGTGTGTCTGTGAACACAACAGAAGCCATCTCCTCCCAGCCTGCCTGTGTGTCTGTGAGCCATGAGAGAGAGAGAGAGAGCCCGCTGTTTGAACCGTGATGTCATAGCCACTACCAGGGCAGCTCTGATAGGATGGCTTGTGACTACTGTCTGTGACCAGCGATATGGGGTTGTACATGGTGATAAGGACAGGGAAAACAGTGGGCTACACTATCCCCTCCCAGGACCCTCTCGTGTGTCAGTGGAGTTAACCCCAACAGGTCTGACCAAAGCCCTGGCACCCCATGAAAACTACAGGGTTTAAAGCTCATAAAGTCCATGCTCTACAATATGTAAATGTCCCCTCTGTTGATGAGAGCTTTTAATCCTGCCCCCCTCTCTCCTGAGATAATGACCTGCCCTGTGATTGGTCTCTCTCTCTTTCTCTCTCATTCTTTCTTTCTTTCTCTCTCTCCTCTAGGCCCATGTGTTTTGTGAAGCAACTGGAGGTGCCTCATTATAGGCAGTACAGGCCCAACATGATACCCGCCACACCTCGTGCCAACCTGGCCAAGGAGCTGGAGAAGTACTCCAAGGTCTCCTTTGATTATGCAAGCTTCGACTGTCAGGTGTTTGGAAAGCGTGTGCTTGCATCAAATACACCGACCAGCGAAACCTCACCCAAAGCCTTCAAATGTAAGGAAACGTGATGTTGTACTAATAGCCATATATATTAAACCTATACATGCATACATATATACAGTACCAGTCAAACATTTGTACACACCTACTCATTCAAGGGTTTTTCTTTATTATTACTATTTTCTACATTGTAGAATAATAGTGAAGACATCAAAACAATGAAATAACACACATGTAGTAACTAAAGAAATGTTAAACAAATCAAAATATATTTTATATTTGAGATTCTTCAAAGTAGCCACCATTTGCCTTGATGACAGCTTTGTACACTCTTGGCATTCTCTCAACCAGCTTCACCAGGAATGCTTTTCCAACAGTCTTGAAGGAGTTCCCACATTTGCGAGTAGGTGTGTCCAAACGTTTGACTGGTACTGTACATACAGACATACATACAGGATGAGATGATATATCTCTGTTTCTTTGCTCCTCAGCTAAAGTCTCGTCCCCAAAGTCTTCTTCTCCCAGCCTCAGCCTGCATGGAGGCTATGGAAAGACTGCCTCGTCTTCTGCCTACGACTATTCCCATGAAGCCCAGGCAGCCCACATGGCCGCTACAGCCATCCTCAACCTGTCCACGCGCTGCTGGGAGAGGCCTGAGAACCTGAGCACCAAGCACCAGGACCTGGCTAGCAAGGTAGGCCACCCCCCCCCCCGAACATATGCAGGGCTAGGTAGGACTACTGTATCTTTACTGTAGCTACACCTCGATCATGTATGTAATAAGATATACTGTACCTGGCCAGCAGAGTAGGCCTCCTATCACTATAGCAACCTTGTCTCTATAACAACCTTCACTAGGTCAGCAAGACACTGTACTGTAGACCTCCTATCACTATAGCAACCTTGTCTCTATAACAACCTTCACTAGGTCAGCAAGACACTGTACTGTAGGCCTCCTATCACTATAGCAACCTTGTCTCTATAACAACCTTCACTAGGTCAGCAAGACACTGTACTGTAGACCTCCTATCACTATAGCAACCTCACCTCTATAACAACCCTCACTAGGTCAGCAAGGCACTGTACTGTAGACCTCCTATCACTATAGCAACCTCACCTCTATAACAACCATCAATAGGTCAGCAAGGCACTGTACTGTAGACCTCCTATCACTATAGCAACCTCACCTCTATAACAACCATCACTAGGTCAGCAAGACACTGTACTGTAGACCTCCTATCACTATAGCAACCTCACCTCTATAACAACCTTCACTAGGTCAGCAAGACACTGTACTGTAGACCTCTTATCACTATAGCAACCTCACCTCTAACAACCATCACTAGGTCAGCAAGGCACTGTACTGTAGACCTCCTATCACTATAGCAACCTGACCTCTATAACAACCATCACTAGGTCAGCAAGGCACTGTACTGTAGACCCCTATCACTCTAGCAACCTCATCTCTATAACAACCTTCACTAGGTCAGCAAGGCACTGTACTGTAGACCCCCTATCACTATAGCAACCTCACCTCTATAACAACCATCACTAGGTCAGCAAGGCACTGTACTGTAGACCCCCTATCACTATAGCAACCTCACCTCTATAACAACCATCACTAGGTCAGCAAGGCACTGTACTGTATACCTCCTATCACTATAGCAACCTCACCTCTATAACAACCATCACTAGGTCAGCAAGGCACTGTACTGTAGACCCCCTATCACTATAGCAACCTCACCTCTATAACAACCTTCACTAGGTCAGCAAGACACTGTACTGTAGACCTCCTATCACTATAGCAACCTCACCTCTATAACAACCTTCACTAGGTCAGCAAGGCACTGTACTGTAGACCCCCTATCACTATAGCAACCTCACCTCTATAACAACCATCACTAGGTCAGCAAGGCACTGTACTGTAGACCCCCTATCACTATAGCAACCTCACCTCTATAACAACCTAAACTAGGTCAGCAAGGCACTGTACTGTAGACCCCCTATCACTATAGCAACCTCACCTCTATAACAACCATCACTAGGTCAGCAAGGCACTGTACTGTAGGCCTCCTATCACTATAGCAACCTTGTCTCTTTAACAACCTTCACTAGGTCAGCAAGGCACTGTACTGTAGACCCCCTATCACTATAGCAACCTCACCTCTATAACAACCTTCACTAGGTCAGCAAGACACTGTACTGTAGACCCCCTATCACTATAGCAACCTTGTCTTTTTAACAACCTTCACTAGGTCAGCAAGGCACTGTACTGTAGACCTCCTATCACTATAGCAACCTCACCTCTATAACAACCATCACTAGGTCAGCAAGGCACTGTACTGTAGACCCCCTATCACTATAGCAACCTCACCTCTATAACAACCTTCACTAGGTCAGCAAGACACTGTACTGTAGACCTCCTATCACTATAGCAACCTCACCTCTATAACAACCTTCACTAGGTCAGCAAGACACTGTACTGTAGACCTCCTATCACTATAGCAACCTCACCTCTAACAACCATCACTAGGTCAGCAAGGCACTGTACTGTAGACCTCCTATCACTATAGCAACCTGACCTCTATAACAACCATCACTAGGTCAGCAAGGCACTGTACTGTAGACCTCCTATCACTATAGCAACCTCACCTCTATAACAACCTTCACTAGGTCAGCAAAACACTGTACTGTAGACCCCCTATCACTATAGCAACCTCACCTCTATAACAACCATCACTAGGTCAGCAAGACACTGTACTGTAGACCCCCTATCACTATAGCAACCTCACCTCTATAACAACCTTCACTAGGTCAGCAAGACACTGTACTGTAGACCCCCTATCACTATAGCAACCTCACCTCTATAACAACCTTCACTAGGTCAGCAAGGCACTGTACTGTAGACCCCCTATCACTATAGCAACCTCACCTCTATAACAACCATCACTAGGTCAGCAAGGCACTGTACTGTAGACCCCCTATCACTATAGCAACCTCACCTCTATAACAACCTTCACTAGGTCAGCAAGACACTGTACTGTAGACCCCCTATCACTATAGCAACCTCACCTCTATAACAACCATCACTAGGTCAGCAAGGCACTGTACTGTAGACCTCCTATCACTATAGCAACCTCACCTCTATAACAACCATCACTAGGTCAGCAAGACACTGTACTGTAGACCTCCTATCACTATAGCAACCTCACCTCTATAACAACCTTCACTAGGTCAGCAAGACACTGTACTGTAGACCTCCTATCACTATAGCATCCTCACCTCTAACAACCATCACTAGGTCAGCAAGGCACTGTACTGTAGACCTCCTATCACTATAGCAACCTGACCTCTATAACAACCATCACTAGGTCAGCAAGGCACTGTACTGTAGACCTCCTATCACTATAGCAACCTCACCTCTATAACAACCATCACTAGGTCAGCAAAACACTGTACTGTAGACCCCCTATCACTATAGCAACCTCACCTCTATAACAACCATCACTAGGTCAGCAAGGCACTGTACTGTAGACCCCCTATCACTATAGCAACCTCACCTCTATAACAACCATCACTAGGTCAGCAAGGCACTGTACTGTAGACCTCCTATCACTATAGCAACCTCACCTCTATAACAACCTTCACTAGGTCAGCAAGGCACTGTACTGTAGACCCCCTATCACTATAGCAACCTTGTCTCTATAACAACCATCACTAGGTCAGCAAGGCACTGTACTGTAGACCTCCTATCACTATAGCAACCTCACCTCTATAACAACCATCACTAGGTCAGCAAGACACTGTACTGTAGACCTCCTATCACTATAGCAACCTCACCTCTATAACAACCTTCACTAGGTCAGCAAGACACTGTACTGTAGACCTCCTATCACTATAGCAACCTCACCTCTAACAACCATCACTAGGTCAGCAAGGCACTGTACTGTAGACCTCCTATCACTATAGCAACCTGACCTCTATAACAACCATCACTAGGTCAGCAAGGCACTGTACTGTAGACCTCCTATCACTATAGCAACCTCACCTCTATAACAACCTTCACTAGGTCAGCAAAACACTGTACTGTAGACCCCCTATCACTATAGCAACCTCACCTCTATAACAACCATCACTAGGTCAGCAAGACACTGTACTGTAGACCCCCTATCACTATAGCAACCTCACCTCTATAACAACCTTCACTAGGTCAGCAAGACACTGTACTGTAGACCCCCTATCACTATAGCAACCTCACCTCTATAACAACCTTCACTAGTTCAGCAAGGCACTGTACTGTAGACCTCCTATCACTATAGCAACCTCACCTCTATAACAACCATCACTAGGTCAGCAAGGCACTGTACTGTAGACCCCCTATCACTATAGCAACCTCACCTCTATAACAACCTTCACTAGGTCAGCAAGACACTGTACTGTAGACCCCCTATCACTATAGCAACCTTGTCTCTATAACAACCTTCACTAGGTCAGCAAGGCACTGTACTGTAGACCTCCTATCACTATAGCAACCTCACCTCTATAACAACCATCACTAGGTCAGCAAGGCACTGTACTGTAGACCCCCTATCACTATAGCAACCTCACCTCTATAACAACCTTCACTAGGTCAGCAAGACACTGTACTGTAGACCTCCTATCACTATAGCAACCTCACCTCTATAACAACAATCACTAGGTCAGCAAGACACTGTACTGTAGACCCCCTATCACTATAGCAACCTCACCTCTATAACAACCATCACTAGGTCAGCAAGGCACTGTACTCTAGACCTCCTATCACTATAGCAACCTCACCTCTATAACAACCATCACTAGGTCAGCAAGGCACTGTACTGTAGACCCCCTATCACTATAGCAACCTCACCTCTATAACAACCATCACTAGGTCAGCAAGGCACTGTACTGTAGACCTCCTATCAAAATAGCAACCTCACCTCTATAACAACCTTCACTAGGTCAGCAAGGCACTGTACTGTAGACCTCCTATCACTATAGCAACCTCACCTCTATAACAACCTAAACTAGGTCAGCAAGACACTGTACTGTAGACCCCCTATCACTATAGCAACCTCACCTCTATAACAACCTAAACTAGGTCAGCAAGGCACTGTACTGTAGACCCCCTATCACTATAGCAACCTCACCTCTATAACAACCATCACTAGGTCAGCAAGGCACTGTACTGTAGACCTCCTATCACTATAGCAACCTCACCTCTATAACAACCATCACTAGGTCAGCAAGGCACTGTACTGTAGACCCCCTATCACTATAGCAACCTCACCTCTATAACAACCTTCACTAGGTCAGCAAGACACTGTACTGTAGACCCCCTATCACTATAGCAACCTTGTCTCTATAACAACCTTCACTAGGTCAGCAAGGCACTGTACTGTAGACCTCCTATCACTATAGCAACCTCACCTCTATAACAACCATCACTAGGTCAGCAAGGCACTGTACTGTAGACCCCCTATCACTATAGCAACCTCACCTCTATAACAACCTTCACTAGGTCAGCAAGACACTGTACTGTAGACCTCCTATCACTATAGCAACCTCACCTCTATAACAACCATCACTAGGTCAGCAAGGCACTGTACTGTAGACCCCCTATCACTATAGCAACCTCACCTCTATAACAACCATCACTAGGTCAGCAAGGCACTGTACTGTAGACCTCCTATCACTATAGCAACCTCACCTCTATAACAACCTTCACTAGGTCAGCAAGGCACTGTACTGTAGACCTCCTATCACTATAGCAACCTCACCTCTATAACAACCATCACTAGGTCAGCAAGGCACTGTACTGTAGACCTCCTATCACTATAGCAACCTCACCTCTATAACAACCATCACTAGGTCAGCAAGGCACTGTACTGTAGACCTCCTATCACTATAGCAACCTCACCTCTATAACAACCATCACTAGGTCAGCAAGGCACTGTACTGTAGACCTCCTATCACTATAGCAGCCTCACCTCTATAACAACCATCACTAGGTCAGCAAGGCACTGTACTGTAGACCTCTTATCACTATAGCAACCTCACCTCTATAACAACCATCACTAGGTCAGCAAGACACTGTACTGTAGACCCCCTATCACTATAGCAACCTCACCTCTATAACAACCATCACTAGGTCAGCAAGGCACTGTACTGTAGACCCCCTATCACTATAGCAACCTCACCTCTATAACAACCTTCATGAGGTCAGCAAGGCACTGTACTGTAGACCCCCTATCACTATAGCAACCTCACCTCTATAACAACCATCACTAGGTCAGCAAGACACTGTACTGTAGACCTCCTATCACTATAGCAACCTCACCTCTATAACAACCTTCACTAGGTCAGCAAGACACTGTACTGTAGACCTCCTATCACTATAGCAACCTCACCTCTAACAACCATCACTAGGTCAGCAAGGCACTGTACTGTAGACCTCCTATCACTATAGCAACCTCACCTCTATAACAACCATCACTAGGTCAGCAAGGCACTGTACTGTAGACCTCCTATCACTATAGCAACCTCACCTCTATAACAACCATCACTAGGTCAGCAAGGCACTGTACTGTAGACCCCCTATCACTATAGCAACCTCACCTCTATAACAACCTTCACTAGGTCAGCAAGACACTGTACTGTAGACCTCCTATCACTATAGCAACCTGACCTCTATAACAACCATCACTAGGTCAGCAAGG
This sequence comes from Salvelinus namaycush, assembly GCF_016432855.1. Lineage (NCBI taxonomy): Eukaryota > Metazoa > Chordata > Actinopteri > Salmoniformes > Salmonidae > Salvelinus > Salvelinus namaycush. Next base: position 186,853 of record NW_024061138.1, read on the forward strand.
CACTGTACTGTAGACCTCCTATCACTATAGCAACCTCACCTCTATAACAACCATCACTAGGTCAGCAAGGCACTGTACTGTAGACCCCCTATCACTATAGCAACCTCACCTCTATAACAACCTAAACTAGGTCAGCAAGGCACTGTACTGTAGACCCCCTATCACTATAGCAACCTCACCTCTATAACAACCATCACCAGGTCAGCAAGGCACTGTACTGTAGGCCTCCTATCACTATAGCAACCTTGTCTCTTTAACAACCTTCACTAGGTCAGCAAGGCACTGTACTGTAGACCTCCTATCACTATAGCAACCTCACCTCTGTAATAACCATCACTAGGTCAGCAAGGCACTGTACTGTAGACCCCCTATCACTATAGCAACCTCACCTCTATAACAACCTTCACTAGATCAGCAAGACACTGTACTGTAGACCTCCTATCACTATAGCAACCTCACCTCTATAACAACCTTCACTAGGTCAGCAAGACACTGTACTGTAGACCCCCTATCACTATAGCAACCTCACCTCTATAACAACCATCACTAGGTCAGCAAGGCACTGTACTGTAGACCCCCTATCACTATAGCAACCTCACCTCTATAACAACCATCACTAGGTCAGCAAGACACTGTACTGTAGACCCCCTATCACTATAGCAACCTCACCTCTATAACAACCTTCACTAGGTCAGCAAGACACTGTACTGTAGACCCCCTATCACTATAGCAACCTCACCTCTATAACAACCTTCACTAGGTCAGCAAGGCACTGTACTGTAGACCCCCTATCACTATAGCAACCTCACCTCTATAACAACCTTCACTAGGTCAGCAAGACACTGTACTGTAGACCCCCTATCACTATAGCAACCTCACCTCTATAACAACCTTCACTAGGTCAGCAAGACACTGTACTGTAGACCCCCTATCACTATAGCAACCTCGTCTCTATAACAACCTTCACTAGGTCAGCAAGGCACTTTACTGTAGACCTCCTATCACTATAGCAACCTCACCTCTATAACAACCATCACTAGGTCAGCAAGGCACTGTACTGTAGACCCCCTATCACTATAGCAACCTCACCTCTATAACAACCTTCACTAGGTCAGCAAGACACTGTACTGTAGACCTCCTATCACTATAGCAACCTCACCTCTATAACAACCATCACTAGGTCAGCAAGGCACTGTACTGTAGACCTCCTATCACTATAGCAACCTCACCTCTATAACAACCATCACTAGGTCAGCAAGACACTGTACTGTAGACCCCCTATCACTATAGCAACCTCATCTCTATAACAACCTTCACTAGGTCAGCAAGGCACTGTACTGTAGACCTCCTATCACTATAGCAACCTGACCTCTATAACAACCATCACCAGGTCAGCAAGGCACTGTACTGTAGACCCCCTATCACTATAGCAACCTCACCTCTATAACAACCTTCACTAGGTCAGCAAGTAACTGTACTGTAGACCTCCTATCACTATAGCAACCTCACCTCTATAACAACCATCACTAGGTCAGCAAGACACTGTACTGTAGACGCCCTATCACTATAGCAACCTCACCTCTATAACAACCTTCACTAGGTCAGCAAGGCACTGTACTGTAGACCTCCTATCACTATAGCAACCTCACCTCTATAACAACCATCACTAGGTCAGCAAGGCACTGTACTGTAGACCCCCTATCACTATAGCAACCTCACCTCTATAACAACCATCACTAGGTCAGCAAGGCACTGTACTGTAGACCCCCTATCACTATAGCAACCTCACCTCTATAACAACCTTCACTAGGTCAGCAAGGCACTGTACTGTAGACCCCCTATCACTATAGCAACCTCACCTCTATAACAACCATCACTAGGTCAGCAAGACACTGTACTGTAGACCTCCTATCACTATAGCAACCTCACCTCTATAACAACAATCACTAGGTCAGCAAGACACTGTACTGTAGACCCCCTATCACTATAGCAACCTCACCTCTATAACAACCATCACTAGGTCAGCAAGGCACTGTACTCTAGACCTCCTATCACTATAGCAACCTCACCTCTATAACAACCATCACTAGGTCAGCAAGGCACTGTACTGTAGACCCCCTATCACTATAGCAACCTCACCTCTATAACAACCATCACTAGGTCAGCAAGGCACTGTACTGTAGACCTCCTATCACTATAGCAACCTCACCTCTATAACAACCATCACTAGGTCAGCATGGCACTGTACTGTAGACCCCCTATCACTATAGCCACCTCACCTCTATAACAACCTTCACTAGGTCAGCAAGACACTGTACTGTAGACCCCCTATCACTGTAGCAACCTCACCTCTATAACAACCTTCACTAGGTCAGCAAGGCACTGTACTGTAGACCTCCTATCACTATAGAAACCTGACCTCTATAACAACCATCACTAGGTCAGCAAGACACTGTACTGTAGACCCCCTATCACTATAGCAACCTCACCTCTATAACAACCTAAACTAGGTCAGCAAGGCACTGTACTGTAGACCTCCTATCACTATAGCAACCTCACCTCTATAACAACCTAAACTAGGTCAGCAAGGCACTGTACAGTAGACCCCCTATCACTATAGCAACCTCACCTCTATAACAACCATCACTAGGTCAGCAAGACACTGTACTGTAGACCCCCTATCACTATAGCAACCTCACCTCTATAACAACCTAAACTAGGTCAGCAAGGCACTGTACTGTAGACCCCCTATCACTATAGCAACCTCACCTCTATAACAACCATCACTAGGTCAGCAAGGCACTGTACTGTAGACCTCCTATCACTATAGCAACCTCACCTCTATAACAACCATCACTAGGTCAGCAAGGCACTGTACTGTAGACCTCCTATCACTATAGCAACCTCACCTCTATAACAACCATCACTAGGTCAGCAAGGCACTGTACTGTAGACCTCCTATCACTATAGCAACCTCACCTCTATAACAACCTTCACTAGGTCAGCAAGGCACTGTACTGTAGACCTCCTATCACTATAGCAACCTCACCTCTATAACAACCATCACTAGGTCAGCAAGGCACTGTACTGTAGACCTCCTATCACTATAGCAACCTCACCTCTATAACAACCATCACTAGGTCAGCAAGGCACTGTACTGTAGACCTCCTATCACTATAGCAACCTCACCTCTATAACAACCATCACTAGGTCAGCAAGGCACTGTACTGTAGACCCCCTATCACTATAGCAACCTCACCTCTATAACAACCATCACTAGGTCAGCAAGGCACTGTACTGTAGACCCCCTATCACTATAGCAACCTCACCTCTATTACAACCATCACTAGGTCAGCAAGACACTGTACTGTAGACCTCCTATCACTATAGCAACCTCACCTCTATAACAACAATCACTAGGTCAGCAAGACACTGTACTGTAGACCCCCTATCACTATAGCAACCTCACCTCTATAACAACCATCACTAGGTCAGCAAGGCACTGTACTCTAGACCTCCTATCACTATAGCAACCTCACCTCTATAACAACCATCACTAGGTCAGCAAGGCACTGTACTGTAGACCCCCTATCACTATAGCAACCTCACCTCTATAACAACCATCACTAGGTCAGCAAGGCACTGTACTGTAGACCTCCTATCACTATAGCAACCTCACCTCTATAACAACCATCACTAGGTCAGCATGGCACTGTACTGTAGACCCCCTATCACTATAGCCACCTCACCTCTATAACAAGCTTCACTAGGTCAGCAAGACACTGCACTGTAGACCCCCTATCACTATAGCAACCTCACCTCTATAACAACCATCACTAGGTCAGCAAGGCACTGTACTGTAGACCTCCTATCACTATAGCAACCTCACCTCTATAACAACCATCACTAGGTCAGCAAGACACTGTACTGTAGACCCCCTATCACTATAGCAACCTCACCTCTATAACAACCTTCACTAGGTCAGCAAGGCACTGTACTGTAGACCTCCTATCACTATAGAAACCTGACCTCTATAACAACCATCACTAGGTCAGCAAGACACTGTACTGTAGACCCCCTATCACTATAGCAACCTCACCTCTATAACAACCTAAACTAGGTCAGCAAGGCACTGTACTGTAGACCCCTATCACTATAGCAACCTCACCTCTATAACAACCATCACTAGGTCAGCAAGGCACTGTACTGTAGACCCCCTATCACTATAGCAACCTCACCTCTATAACAACCATCACTAGGTCAGCAAGGCACTGTACTGTAGACCTCCTATCACTATAGCAACCTCACCTCTATAACAACCATCACTAGGTCAGCAAGGCACTGTACTGTAGACCCCCTATCACTATAGCAACCTCACCTCTATAACAACCATCACTAGGTCAGCAAGGCACTGTACTGTAGACCCCCTATCACTATAGCAACCTCACCTCTATAACAACCATCACTAGGTCAGCAAGGCACTGTACTGTAGACCCCCTATCACTATAGCAACCTCACCTCTATAACAACCTCACTAGGTCAGCAAGGCACTGTACTGTAGACCTCCTATCACTATAGCAACCTCACCTCTATAACAACCATCACTAGGTCAGCAAGGCACTGTACTGTAGACCCCTATCACTATAGCAACCTCACCTCTATAACAACCATCACTAGGTCAGCAAGGCACTGTACTGTAGACCCCTATCACTATAGCAACCTCACCTCTATAACAACCATCACTAGGTCAGCAAGGCACTGTACTGTAGACCCTCCCTATCACTATAGCAACCTCACCTCTATAACAACCATCACTAGGTCAGCAAGGCACTGTACTGTAGACCTCCTATCACTATAGCAACCTCACCTCTATAACAACCTTCACTAGGTCAGCAAGGCACTATACTGTAGACCTCCTATCACTATAGCAACCTCACCTCTATAACAACCATCACTAGGTCAGCAATGCACTGTACTGTAGACTCCTATCACTATAGCAACCTCACCTCTATAACAACCCTCACTAGGTCAGCAAGGCACTGTACTGTAGACCCACTATCACTATAGCAACCTCACCTCTATAACAACCATCAACTAGGTCAGCAAGGCACTGTACTGTAGACCCCCTATCACTATAGCAACCCTCACCTCCTATAACAACCATCACTAGGTCAGCAAGGCACTGTACTGTAGACCCCTATCACTATAGCAACCTCACCTCTATAACAACCCTTCACTAGGTCGCAAGGACACTGTACTGTAGACCCCCTATCACTATAGCAACCTCACCTCTATAACAACCTTCACTAGGTCAGCAAGGCACTGTACTGTAGACCCCCTCATCACTATAGCAACCTCACCTCTATAACAACTTACTAGGTCAAGCAAGACACTGTACTGTAGACCCCCTATCAC